>NC_056060.1:8630226-8892726 GCF_016772045.2 Ovis aries | reverse complement strand
TAAAGGTTAATCTCAATGTTCTCTTTATAAGAATTACAGTTAGGAACAAAAAGTAGTCTAATAGGTTAAATCAAAAAATTAAGAAGTTAAAAGTTTAATCTTTAACAGTGTTGAAGCTAGATATATAGCCTATTTTACCATAATAAAAAATGCCACCCTATCCCCCACATGATTGTGCTATTTTGTACATTTAAATTAGTAGGTATTTGTTAACGAATATCTAGAGGTCATAAATGACAAGCTTTCTGTATTCGTTGTTCATTAACTCAAGTTTAGTTAAGGCACCAATTTTAACATGGTTATATTTTCTGTTGAAGCTGTCTTACTTTGAAATTACTTTTTAAAAAAAATTACATTCCTATAGAGAATTTGGCCTAAAACCTTTGAGTATTTATTAGCTTTCAAATACTATATCTAAGTTGGAAAATAAAACTCGTATTAGGAAAAATTGGATTAGATTTTTAAAAACTTTTATGAGCTGTAGTAATGTTACTATATAACTTTTTAGACTAAATATTTTCCTGATAGCATTATAAGATGATATGGCCACCTACTTTCTGCTAAAATGTGAATTCAGTAATAAGCAAATTAAAATTTAAAAAGTTATAGGATATAGTGTTCATTGTCATTTAATATTATTGCACTAACATAATATTAATAGTGTGTTGTACTAGTAATGTATACTAATATTAATTAAGCTACTGTTACCATGTTAAGATTTATTTTTAAAATTCATATTATCTAAATTGACAATGTGACATTTTAGTAACTTCTAAAAACTGTCATCTTTGAATAGAATATTTTGTATTTATTATAGGGTAAAAATACACTTTAGAAATTTAGAAATAGGAATTCACTTACTGTAGTCAGTGTTTTGAGTATTACCTATCTTTCATTTTGTACTCCAAAATGAATATGGAATCCAGAATGAAAGACAGATAGTGGAGAATGGTTAACTGGATCTTAATAGGTAAATTGAAAAAAGTGTTCTGCTCAAATTAACTTAAGAAGACTGCGTTAAAGTTTAACATGTTTCTTTATTGTAAAATTACTCAAAAGCTTTCACTATGTGAATCTTTCAGAGGAAAATAGAGTATGCAATATTTCTCAAGATTATCTGTTCATAGAAACCTTTTTATTTTCACTGTATCTATTCACATCTCTTGAAATAGCATTCCTTTTTCTAATGTGAAAAGAAACAGTTGTTGCCACGTTTGAAAAATGGCGGTTTGGTTATATTTACATTATCTGTAAAGGGTAGATTTTCTCCCCTGTTATTCATTCATCAAGTTGTGTCAGACTCTTTGTGACCCCATAGACTGCAGCGTACCAGGCTTCCTCGTCTCTCACCATCTCCTGGAGTTTGCCGAAGTTCACGTCTTTGGTGGGGTGATGCCATCCAACCATCTCATCCTCGGTCACCCTGTTCCCTTCCTGCCTTCATTCTTTCCCAGCATTAGGGTCTTCTCCAGTGAGTCAGCTGTTTGCATCAAGTGGCCAAAGGACTGGGACTTCAGCTTCAGCCTCAGTCCTTTCTCCCCTATATAAACAAGTTTGAGCCTGCCACTGTGTCTTTCTTTAACCCCAGATGCTGTAGTTATTACTTGGGCTTTTCAGGTTGACCAGAGAAAAAGATGTTTGTTATATTCACAGGTTATCATGGTAATCTGTCCACAGAAACAGAATCCTGAAAGATTCTATCGAGTTAGTCATGAGAAATAGTCCAGGAAGACTGTGTAGAATGTCTTGCAACAAGTTGTGACATTTCTAAAATGCTGTAATAAGATTATTTATATGTTATTTTGTTTTTGTGAGATCAGTTAGAGGTTTTTCATATTTTTACGTGCTATTACATGCTAACACGTATTTGTGGAACCAAGAGCTAAAGGTGGAGTGCCTCCCGTTGTGAAAATGCAACATTTTAGAACAGTATTTACTGACAAATTCAGAATCAGGATGTAAAAATGATTATTTTACTCTGAGTAAAGAAATGAAGAATAAAAGGGTACCGTATTAGAGATAATACAAATGTTTTTAAAACTGCAGACTATAATACGATACAGAGAAGAAAGATTAGGCGAGTCAGTGGGAATCACTAAACTAACCTTATAATAATTAAGAAAATTTTACCATTGAATATTCAAACAGATTTGCTGCTATTGTAAATGTGTCAAATACAACTCTTATTATCAAGTACTCTTACCAATTACTTAGAAGTAATATTTAAGCAGTTTAAGACTTAGAAATTTGGCTTAGCTTTTTAAAAATGCTTTATATGTGGTAAAATACAAAATAAATATACACTGCAAATGGAACCTTTAACATACCAGCTTACTATATACACACACATACACACCTTTTGATAGGAATATAATATGAAAATTATTTTCAACTCTTGCATAAGAATGGAAATTATTAAGTTAATCATTATTTTTTCAATCTCCTGTACAAAGGACTTAAGACTCAATATCAGTAATATAAAAATAGAAGAAATATTCGTACATGTTTTCTTCTTGAACTGTTGTGACCTAATGAGCAAACCTTAGTACAACAAATTGAATGAACACATTATGTATCAGAGTACTTTTGTATAGTGCTAATAATCCCAAAGACGTAAGTTCTCTTCTGGATCCTAGATCTGTACAACTGAAAAATTGGCTCCCATTTTTTTAATCAGCAGTTTCAAGAATAACCTGAATTGCTGAATCACCTTAGAATAATTACGGTAGTAAAATACCATTAAATTAAGCTTATTTTATAATTTGACAAAATTGAGGTATCCTAGCTGATGTTAGCTTTTATTATCTAAGAGGAGTGACAGTAATCAGTTGGCCTAAGTGATTTGGCTGGATGGCATCACTGACTCGATGGACGTGAGTCTGAGTGAACTCTGGGAGTTGGTGGTGGACAGGGAGGCCTGGCGGGCGTGCTTCGATTCATGGGGTCGCAAAGAGTCGGACATGACTGAGCAAGTGAACTGAACTGAACTGAAGTGATTTGCATCCAGTGATATTTTCTTTGCCCATTTTAGTTATGATAACCTATATTAGTTTTGAATAACTATGTAGTTCATAGTCTTCCTGAATGTTTTAGGCATACTGAACTATTTCACAGAGTGGAGTAGTTGTGATGGATATTCCTTTGCTAATACTCTGGTCTTCCAGGGTCCTTCTTCAGATGCTGCCTTAAATCCCTTTTGGCACTAAGTTGTGTGTAACGATTTTGGAAGTTAGTGATCAGTGATAATAATACAGGTACAGTTCATCCAGTGTGTGCTGTGTTCCTACCATGTTTCAGGTTCCCTTCTTTTCATGCATCTCAGTTGACTTTGTTTTTTTGGTAACTGCATCACATTCTTGGCTCATACTGAGCTTGTAGACAAGTTTGCTTTTTTTCCCTGAACTGCTCAGAAGCCAGGCCTACTTTATCCAGTATTCGTGTGATTCTGATGTTGACAGCTCAAACTGGGGAAATGAGTAGTATTTTAGAGTGGGAGATGATGAAATAGTCAGTTTTCAACCTGCTTGAGTTAGTTGCTGGTGGGATGTCTAAACAGAGATGTTACAAAGACGGGATATAGGTCTGGACAGAAGATAACAAGTCAAGTGGATAGAGAGGTTTGTGATTTTAGGTAGTAATTAAAATTGTCTGTGTTTTTGTATGGAGATGAAGTATCTGTGGGAGGTGCTCTTGCTTTCCCATACAGACTCAAGCAGGAACTATCCATAATAATCTTTTTATAGCCCTTTTGTTAGTAGTACACACTTTTCAGTATCACGGACTTTTAAAGGACTGGAGGATTCGTGTAATAATTAGTTTTACATTTCTGTTTTTTGAATTATTATTTATTAGTCACCAAGATTCACAGTATTGCACAAAATATAGTGATATTGATTTTGTATTTAGCATGCATCAGTTTAGCTGTTTATAAAATGTCTTATTTATTAAAAGTAATTAAAAATATATTTTACTTGAGTGATTATAACTTGAACTGTCTTCAATTTAATGGGTTAATTAATGGTACAGGAAGATGAAAAGGTAACAAATACTATCAGACTAAGCATTAATTGTTCTTTTAGGATACCTAAGAAATTGGTAACTTGTTGCTTCCAGTGGTGGGACTGAGCAACTCAGGGCATGGAGTGTGGATGTTGGGTTGCCTTTTCACTTTGTATTGTTTTGTGTGATTCAAGGTTTCAAGCATGGGATGATTTTACGTTTGGAACAGGTAAGGAAATTTAAAGCTTATTTACTTTAAACATGAGATAGTATGATGTTTAAAAAGCATTGGCGCTTAAAGTTAGAAGTCATAATTTCAAATCCTAATTTCACAGTTTCCTGGCCAGCTGGCCTTAAATGAGTCATTTCACCTCTTTAAAAATGAGGGTGGTGGATTGCTGCCCTGATTACCACTCAGGGGCCTTGTAAGTTCATTTAGTAAACGTATCTGTGAGGTATGCGCTGACGGGTGCTGGCAGGAGACATCCCAGTCCTCAGGGCATCCACCTTCAAGTGCAGATGTAGATGGAATTGCAGCTGATATTTTATTGATGATTTGTGTAATGGAGATGAATATGCTATAAACATTCACAGGGCAGGTCCATAGTGGCAGCTTGGGGAGTGGGAGGGTAGGGATTAGAGTGTCTTCCTTATGGAAGACAAGGACATCCGAGTTAAGTTGTGAAGAATGAGTTGGGCGGATGCAGGGAGAGCATGGCAGAGGGAGAAGGTATTCTACCCAGAACAAGCACCGTCTCCAGCCCTGTCTCATGCTATGTGTGTTTCCGTGTGGCAGGTTTTTGCTTCACTTACTTTGTCAAGACAGGATGCTATAGAAGGTTCTTCTTTAGTTTTGCTGGCCCCCAAAATCTTCACTCTGATTATTAGTTGACGTTTGGAAATAGTGGAAAATCTCACTTGGGACCTTATAGTGACCACAAAAAAATTAGTAGAGAATGGCTAAAACTCACTGAACTTTGCTACATTTTATAATATAGACTGTAAACTCTAAGTCATCAGATTCTGATGTCAGCCTCCAGTTCCTCCTCACTGAGGAGCTAGTGAGAATTCTTAAATAAGGTAAGTAAAACAATAGGCCTGTAATTTGCAGTTCACTTGGAATTTCCCAAATGAGTAGGTTTAATTTTATTTTTAGTTTTTCGTCACTATTGGTATTTCTGTTGCCACCTACTTTTGTAAAGACATTATTTCTTCTCTGTGTCTGTAGTTTCAATAATAAACCCTTAGTCTTCAAAAGCCTAAAATTTACTCTAAATATGACCTTTCACTCTGATTTTTATGAACTGCTCTCTTCCTGTATGTTTAGCAGAAAAGCTTGTACCTGCTTTACTTGTTAGTTCAAATAGCTTCTTTCCTTAATGTTGAATACTTTTTTCATCTCCACTGGGGGAGATAGAAATTTTAAATCAGTCTGACGAGAAGTTTTAGAGCTCCAAGTTGTAAGTAACTATACTTTCCTTGGTGCCGTATTGTTTTCCTGTACAGAGCCATTAAACATCTTGTGAAGTAGAGTGAAGTCGCTGAGTCCTCTACGACTCTGTGCGACCCCATGGAATGCAGCCCGCCAGGCTCCTCTGTCCATGGGATTTCCCAGGCAAGAATACTGGAGTGGGGTGCCATTTCCTTCTCCAGGGGATCTTCCCGACCCAGGGATCGAACCTAGGCCTCTCCGACGTTGCAGGCAGACTCTTTACCGTCTGAGCTACCACGGAAGCGCATATAAACATCTGACCCCCGTAGTAGTTCATAGACATTAATATTCAGCTACTTAATGCTCATTCTTCTGTAAGTTACAGTTTAGGGGCATTGATAATTTGCTATTTAGTCTTTAACATCCAGTATCCTCTAAGTTGGGCTTCCCAGGTGGGTCAGTGGTAAAGAATCTGCCTGCCAATGCAGGAGATGCGTGTTGGATCCCGGGGTCAGAAAGATCCCCTGGAGAAGGAAATGGCAACCCACTTTAGTGTCTTGCCTGGGAAATCCAATGGACAGAGGAGCCTGCTGGGCTGTAGTCCATGAGGTCACAAAAGAGTCAGACACGACTTAGCAACTAACTTCCACCATACCAACATCCTGTAAGCTATAGAAGTACTTTGTGAATTGAAAATATAGATAGAATATAGTGTTATTTATTATGGATATTAGCCTCTGGTAAATACCATGATTAATAAAAATAAACACGAGTTTTTAAAGTTTTATTCTGGTTTAGTTTTGTTTTGGTTGTTTTGGGCCCGTGCTGTGCAGCTTGAGGGATCTCAGTTCCCACAACCAGGGATTGAACCCAGGCCATGGCAGCAAAAACCTGGAGTCGTACCCACTAGTACTCCAGGTATCAGGGATTTTGCAAAAATTCATATAGAATATTTCTTAATACAGTGGAAAACATAAAATGGGGTATTGTATAGGTAATTCCCTCTTTGTATTGTATTTATTTGTATTTGGGAAGAAAAAAGATGAGCTATCTCAATTTCTAGGTGAGTTATCAGTTTAAAACATACTAGTCCAAAGTAAAGAAGCGTTACTTCTGTAGTTGCAGGACAATCTTCTGTTGTTAATGACTTTATCATCTGAGATGATAGAAAATAGTAATAGAAAGTAAATAAAAATAAGAATAGAGAAGAAAACTATATTTGGCTTAAACTATGTTTCTTATACAATAGGAAATCTCGAAGTAAGGTGCATTCACAGTTGTTAAATCACTAGTTTAATACCATCTTCAAAGATTCAGGTTCTCTGACATCCCAGAGTGACCTATCCTTTTAGTATGGATATCCTCATGATCCCAAGGTGGCAGGTGTCACAATAGGTGACAGTGTCTAGGGGAGAAAACAGAATTATACCTGCTTATATCAAGATTGCCGGGAGAAATATCAATAACCTCAGATATGCAGATGACACTACCCTTACAGCAGAAAGTGAAGAGGAACTAAAAGCCTCTTGATGAAAGTGAAAGAGGAGAGTGAAAAAGTGGGCTTAAAGCTCAGCATTCAGAACACAAAGATCATGGCATCTGGTCCCATCACTTCATGGGAAATAGATGGGAAACAGTGGAAACAGTGTCAGACTTTATTTTTTTGGATTCCAAAATCACTGCAGATGGTGATTGCAGCCATGTAATTAAAAGACACTTACTCCTTGGAAGAAAAGTTATGACCAACCTAGATAGCATATTAAAAAGCAGAGATATTACTTTGCCAACAAAGGTCCATCTAGTCAAGGCTATGGTTTTTCCAGTGGTCATGTATGGATGTGAGAGTTGGACTGTGAAGAAAGCTGAGCGCTGAAGAATTGATGCTTTTGAATTGTGGTGTTGGAGAAGACTCTTGAGAGTCCCTTGGACTGCAAGGAGATCCAACCAGTCCATCCTAAAGGAGATCAGTCCTGGGTGTTCATTGGAAGGACTGATGCTAAAGCTGAAACTCCAGTACTTTGGCCACCTCATGTGAAGAGTTGACTCATTGGAAAAGACCCTGATGCTGGGAGGGTTTGAGGGCAAGAGGAGAAGGGTACGACAGAGGATGAGATGGCTGGATGGCATCACCAACTCGGTGGACATGAGTTAGAGTGAACTCCGGGAGTTGGTGATGGACAGGGAGGCCTGACATGCTGCAATTCATGGGGTTGCAGAGTTGGACACGACCGAGTGACTGAACTGATATCATATTTAGGAAGACTGACAAAATTCTCAGAAGCCCCCGGCAAAAGCTACTTAAAAAATACAAATTGAATATTTCAAACAAGTAGGAGGGCTTCCCTGGCAGCTCAGTTGGTAAAGAATCTGCTGGAATGCAGGAGACCCTAGTTCGATTCCTTGGTCAGGAAAATTCACTGGAGAAAGGATAGGCTACCCACTCCTGTATTCTTGGGCTTCCCTTGTGGCTCAACTCGTAAAGAATCCACCCGCAATGCGGGAAACCTGGGTTCAATCCCTGGGTTGGGAAGATCCTCTGGAAAAGGGAAAAGCTACCCACTCCAGTATTCTGGCCTGGAGAATTCCATGGACTGTATAGTCCAAACAAATAGGACAAGACATATTTTGCTCATAGGTCTATTTTAAAAGTTGAAAATGAGTAAATTGATTATAAATATATATAATTTAAAATATGATATATTTATAAGATTACATTTCTTTCTCATTGTATCCCATGCTGCTGAAAGGATACTATTCTTATAAATCAGGTTAAATTAGTTTTCTTCTTCATCAGTGGCTTCATATTACAGCTACAACTGTGTCAAGGGGTAGGGTCTGGAGGGGCATATTTTTCCTGGGGTTTCTAATGGTCTTTCATTTTTCCATTATTGCGGGGGGAAAAGCATATAAATGATTTCTACTCTTTTACTCATTCTTCTTCTTAGAGGTGTGCCTGTAAGACTCCACACTAAAATTTTTGTTTAGAGTGAATGCTTTCCAGGCCTACAACACATTTAATATTAACACTGGGATTTTTTTTTCCTTCATTAGACATTTGTATTACATTGACCATGATTTCTTTTCTTGATATTCATCTTCAGTTTGCTGCAGTGCATTCAGAAAGGGGAAAGAATAGATGAATTTTTGAATTTTTATACAGAAAAAAAAATTTACCTGGCCTATGATGTCTTTTTTTTTTTTTTAAATACCAGAAACATTTTGTATTAGGGTATAGCCGATTAACAATGTTGTGATAGTTTCAGGTGAACAGTGAAGGGACTCAGCCACACATACACATTTATCCCTTCTCCTCTATTCCCCCCAAGCCCCCATCCAGGCTGGCACATAACACTGAGCAGAGTTCCATGTACTATACAATAGGTTTTTGTTGGTTATCCATTTAAAATATAGCAGTCGGTACATGACCTTCCTAAAGTGAAGGGGCCTCACTATTGCCATAGGTGATGGTGTCCTTCCAAAGAGCGTTATCAATTTGATTCAGTTCAGTCGCTCAGTTGTGTTTGACTCTTTGCAACCCCATGAATTGCAGCACGCCAGGCCTCCCTGTTGATCACCAACTCCTGGAGTTCACTCAGACTCACATCCATCGAGTTGGTGATGCCATCCAGCCATCTCATCCTCTGTTGTCCCTTTCTCCTCCTGCCCCCAATCCCTCCCAGCATCAGAGTCTTTTCCAATGAGTCAACTTTTCGTCTGAGGTGGCCAAAGTACTGGAGTTTCAGCTTTAGCATCAGTCCTTCCAATGAACACCCAGGACTGATCTCCTTTAGGATGGACTGGTTGGATCTCCTTGCAGTCCAAGGGACTCTCAAGAGTCTTCTCCAACACCACGGTTCAAAAGCATCAATTCTTTAGCGCTCAGCTTTCTTCACAGTCCAACTCTCACATCCATACATGACCACTGGAAAAACCATAGCCTTGACTAGACGGACCTTTGTTGGTAAAGTAATGTCTCTGCTTTTAAAACCTCGAATAGCCAAAGCAATCTTGAGAAAGAAGAATGGAACTGGAGGAATCAACCTGCCTGACTTCAGGCTCTACTACAAAGCCACAGTCATCAAGACAGTATGGTACTGGCACAAAGACAGAAATATAGATCAATGGAACAAAATAGAAAGCCCAGGGATAAATCCACACACCTATGGATACCTGATCTTTGACAAAGGAGGCAAGAATATATAATGGAGTAAAGACAATATCTTTAACAAGTGGTGCTGGGAGATCTGGTCAACCACTTGTAAAAGAATGAAACTAGAACACTTTCTAACACCATACACAAAAATAAACTCAAAATGGCCTATGACTTCTTTCTTCACTTTTCCACATGACTTACTTATTTCTTTCAGATTTTAACTCACATATCTCATTCTCAAAGAGGCCTTCCCCAACCATCCTGTTTTAAATTGTGAATCCCTATTACTAGTTTTTCTTGACTGCTTTTTATCTTAGAGCATTTTCACAGTGTAACATGCCTATATATTTTGCTTATTGTCTTTATTTTGCTACTGCAAATGCCACAGGGCAGACAATTTTGTAATTTTGTTCACTGGTATATCCTTGGTACGTAAAATGTCTGGCACACAGTAGCCCCTCAGTAAATAATTGATGAATTAGTTAGTGAATTTTCCTATCACTATTATAGTTATAAATCTAGATTTTAAATTGTTTTCTATCAGAACTTTGAAGGGATTGCTCCATTGTCTTTTGATATCTAGAATTATTAATATGAAATGCAAAATTTTTATAGGTGACCTATTTCTTCTGCTTTTGAAAGCTTTCGTATTTTTGGATCTCTGGAAATTTTCAACAATGTACATAAACATGAGGTTTTGTCACTGATTCTAGCTGGCACTTAGGAATCCCTTTCAATTAAGATTGTAGTTTTTTATAGCTCTGGGAAAAGGTATTCTTTTTATTATTAGTAAAGTATAGTTGATTCACAGTGCTGCGTTAGTTTCAGGTGTACAGCACAGTGATCCGGTTACATACATGCTTTTTGCAGTTATTTTCCATTACATGGTATTACACAGTACTGAAATAGTTCCCCATGCTATACAGTAAGTCCTCACTGTTGTATTTGTTGATCCCGCACTCCCAGTTTATCCCTGCCCCAGTTCTTCCCCTGATTTTTCGCTGTGTCACTGTTTACGACTTCTGTTGGTTATCAGGTTTATCTTCTTTTCCCTTGATGTTCATTTTCCTTAGTCTTCTCATTTTAATTTTAAATCTCTTTAATATAGGTTTTGATATGCTTATTAATAATTAAACTGAAATCTGGCATGCTATTTTCTTTGACTGTGATGAAATAACAAATAGTGAGCTAAGATACAGTAGATTAATACTGGTATTTTGTTTATGACTACTATTAGGATAATTTATCATATCAGTATGAAAAGGAAGTATTCATCAGTAAATGATCACTAGTTTACTGGAAAAGGGTTTAGTTTAATTTCTCCTCAGGTAATATATATTTTAAATGTTATATAATAAGAAAATATTACATATCTATAAAATTTATGAGCAGGGATGTTCATCACAGTATTATTTATATGGAGATGGACTAACAGCATAATACTTAATTTAATAAGCTGTCGTACGGGTATTATAGAATGCTTTGCAGCCACTAACAGCTGTATTTTTAAAGAATGTTTAATGACTTTGAAAATGAGACACTTTCCCAATTATCCATCTATCTATTTATTTACAGTTGACCCTTGAACAACATGAGTTTGAAATGTGTAGGTCCACTTATATGTGGATTTTTTTTTTAAAGTGTAATTTTACAAATACGTATTTTTGATACATGGTTAAATTCGATTATGTGGAACCAGATGCAAAGGGTTGACTATAAAGATACATGTGGATTTTTGACTATGAGGAGGATCGGCACCCCTTAACTCTAGAGTTATTCAAGGATCAACTGTATGTGTATAGTACAAATTTTCAAACATACGTGTTTAAAAAATAGTGAAAAATATTCAAAACATCAATACAGGTTTCATAACCCTTTATATAAAACTGTTGGACCCATATGTATTTCTGAATTCCAAGTTTTTTAGATTTTTGGACTGTAATATATGTATTTACAAAATAGCGTCTGGAGAATTATTCTGTAATCAAGCAAAGTCACATTTCTACAGTGAAACATATGATTGTTCACATTAGGTAGGATACCTAGAATCTATAAATATTTTCATTTTGGTTGAGATCACACTTTGCTGCTAAATGAGTTTAACCCTAACTTAATTCTTAAGTTACAATTTTTTAAAAATGTTTTTGGAATTTTAGATTTATGTGCATTTTGAATCAATAGTAGTTACTTTGTGCAATGAGATTGTGAATGATTTTAAAATTTTATTCTTTGTAATTTTTCAAATGTTTCTATATTTATAGGAGCACATGCATGTTTCAAAAAAATTTTAGTAATTCAAAAACTATGACTATATATACTTGATTTTTCTTATTAAATCTTAGCCTCTCCTAGAGGAGAGTCCAATTTACCAGGAGCTATTCATTCATAGATTTAACTATACTATTTTAATAAACATAGATAACTTCATAAGTTTAAGGGAAATTAATATTTCAAACATAATACCGTTTCACTCTCTTTTATCAGAAATTTACTAACTCATACAACTCCAGTTGTTTAACAGGATGCCAAGGAGAAGTAGGAAATTTTATATATTGCAGACTGGGTATCACTTGATACTACCATTTTGGAAAGCAATGTGGCCATATCTAATAAAGTTGAAATTGTGTATATACTCTGGAAAACCTCTTCCATGTCATGTGACTTGTCATCAATACATTGATTTATACTGTTTGAAAGTGGAACTTTTTCAATTTCTCTTGCATCCTGCTTTAGCATTTTATTTATCATAATTTTACATACTGGTATTACTGGGTTCTCACTGTAATTTTTTTTTTCTTTTGAGAGAGCAGTATTTTTGCTATTCAATAACTTGCTTCCTGAGCCTTGTCACAATATGGCTTCTCTTTAAACAAAAGATGCTTCTTGCTTCTTTGATATTCTAATAGTCATATGAATATTTAGCACCTTTACTTGTCAAATGTGATACGTAGTTGAGTGTCTTCAGTTTTGCCAAGGCCATGGCTGCTGTTTTCCGTGGACAACCACATGGAATAGGATGACTAGGATTACCAACCAGAATTGTCAGTGGATCTAGGCAGAAAACGAAGAAGAACTAAAGAGCCTCTTGATGAAAGTGAAAGAGGAGAGTGAAGAAGTTGGCTTAAAACTCAACATTCATAAAACTAAGATCATGGCATCTGGTCGCATCACTTCATGGCAGATACATGGGGAAACAATGGAAACAGTGAGAGACTTTATTTTGAGGGGCTCCCAAATCACTGCAGATGGTGACTGCAGCCATGAAATTAAAAGACTCTTGCTCCTTGGACGAAAAGTTACAACCAGCTGAGACAGAAAATTCTGAAAGAGATGGGAATACCAGAGCACCTGACCTGCCTCTTGAGAAACCTATATACAGGTCATGAAGCAACAGTTAGAACTGGACATGGAACTACAGACTGGTTCCAAATAGGAAAAGGAGTACATCAAGGCTGTATATTGTCACCCTGCTTATTTAACTTCTCTGCAGAGTACATCATGAGAAACGCTGGGCTGGAAGAAGCACAAGCTGGAATCAAGATTTCCAGAGAAATATCAATAACTTCAGATACGCAGATGACACCACCCTTATGGCAGAAAGTGAAGAGGAACTAAAAAGCCTCTTGATGAAAGTG
This sequence comes from Ovis aries, assembly GCF_016772045.2. Taxonomy (NCBI): domain Eukaryota; kingdom Metazoa; phylum Chordata; class Mammalia; order Artiodactyla; family Bovidae; genus Ovis; species Ovis aries. The sequence goes on along the minus strand of NC_056060.1, from coordinate 8,879,507 downwards.
AAAGTGGAGAGTGAAAAAGATGGCTTAAATCTCAACATTCAGAAAACGAAGTTCATGGCTTCTGGTCCCATCATTTCATGGGAAATAGATGGGGGAACAGTGGAAACAGTGTCTGGCTTTACTTTTTTGGGCTCCAAAATCACTGCAGATGGTGACTGCAGCCATGAAATTAAAAGACGCTTGCTTACTCCTTGGAAGAAAAGTTATGACCAACCTAGACAGCATATTCAAAAGCAGAGACATTACTTTGCCAACAAAGGTCCATCTAGTCAAGGCTATGGTTTTTCCTGTGGTCATCTATGGATGTGAGAGTTGGACTGTAAAGAAAGCTGAGCGCTGAAGAATTGATGCTGCTGAAACTCCAGTACTCTGTTGGAAGAGTTGACTCATTGAAAGACTCTGATACTGGGAGATTGAGTTGCAGGATGAGATGGCTGGATGGCATCACCGACTCAATGGACTTGAGTCTGAACTGAAATCAGTCCTGAACATTCATGGGCAGAACTGATGCTGAAGTTGCAACTCCAGTACTTTTTTCACCTGATGCGAAGAACTGACTGAATTGAAAAGACCCTGATGCTGGGAAAGATTGAAGGTGGGAGGAGAAGGGGACAACAGAGGATGAGATGGTTGGATGGAGTCAACAACATGATGGGACATGAGTTTGAGTAGGCTCTGGAAGTTGGTGATGGACAGGGAAGCCATGGGGTCACAAAGAATCAGACGCGACTGAACTGAGGCATAGAACTTATCTCTTTCATTGTATACTTTCTCAAAAATCACTGTATTTGTCTTACTTCTGAAATTTTGTGAGTCACTTTTGTTCCACTTCAGAATTGTCATATATATATATCTTTAAATTGAAAATGTTAAAAGATAGTGGTGAGATTTTTAGACTCAACTTTTTATTCCTTCAACAAACGTTGAGTGTCTGTGCTGTGCTGTACTAAGTTGCTTCAGTCATGTCTGCCTCTTTGTTGTCCTAGGAACTGTAGCCTGCCAGACTCCTCTGTTCATGGAGTTCTCCAGGCAAGAATACTGAAGTGGGTTGCCATTTCCTCCTCCAGGGGATCTTCCCAACCCAGGGATCAAACATGTCTCTTATGTCTCCTGCATTGGCAGGTGGGTTCTTTACCACTAGCCCCTTGAGTATCTACTATGTGTCAGTTACAGATCAGGAATAGAGTACAAATACAGCCTAATCCCATCCTCAAGGAATTTAAGACCTAACAGGTGAGACTTGGTTTTAGTGTAGCGTGGTACATGCTGAGATAGTTAAGTAGGGGTTGGATAGAGTTGAGGTCTTCGAAATCAGTGGTCAGCAACCCTTTTTTGTAAAGGACCAAGAAATGTATATTTTAGACTTTGAGAACCATATCTGTCTCAACTCCTCATCTCTGCTGTCATTGTGTGAAAACAGGTATAAAGGATACGTAAATGAGTGAGCGTGGCTGTGTTCTAGTAAAACGTTATTTATGGGCACTGAAATTTGAATTTCTGTGATTTTAACATGTCACAGCATTTTTTTTTAAATTTTTAACCATTTAAAAATATGAAAACTGTGTTATACTGTCAGACCATACAAAGACAGATGGCAGGCCAAATTCAGCTCATTGGCCATAGCTTGCCAACCCTTATTCTACACCTTAGAATCACAGAATATTATTGAATGTGGTTCTTTCTGATAGCTTATCCAGTCCTAGCTACTTTTATTTACTAGAGGAGTTTACTAACCTGTCATCTTTAGGAATATTGAAAGTGTCATTGCTAATCCCAGTGGTTTCTGATTATCCCTGATATTCTGAATACTAATTGTGATTCTGTTACGATAATAAAAGCAACAGTAATAATCTATTACATTGATGATATGCGTGTTTCCCAGCACACATGTTCTAAACTTCGTTGCTTACAGGGTAAAGTGTACGGCTTGAGTGTCTGAGAAACAGGGAGTTGCGTGCATTGTGGAGTTGTGGGGCAGCTGGAGAGCAGCGCATGTGAAACAGCACCGCATCTAAAGCGGGCAACAGCCTTTGCCTAGTTCCGTCCAGCAGGAGGAACGCAGCCTAACATTCCCTGATGAAAAGTATCCAAGAGGAGCCGGAAATCCAGACTTAAAGCCCCCAGTTGTTTAATTCGGTGGCAGATGTTTGGGGTTCTTTTTTCATTCTTTCTGTGAAAAAAATTAAACCCTCTTTAGGTCTCATTTCAGCAACTGGCCATCTGTGTCCTAGCAAGTGTCATTTTCTGTTTCAAAGGAACTTTTAGAGACGTATCTACAGTGATACACATGAATGATTTTATTTTGAAATTTTAAATCTCAGCATATTTTTATCTTATTACTGAAAATTATTATTAAAGCAGTTTGAATCTATAAGTCTCAAATGCAAGTTTCTGGACATGCTGTTCACATGTTCAGCTGTTGTTAAGTCTAAGTCTGAATATATCCACTACTTGCAGCTTTCTCCTATAGCTGAGTTTATGGTCGCAAGCTTTTTTTCTTTTTCTTTTTGTTAATATCTTTATTGTGATGTAATTCGTATACCTTATAAATCACCCACTGTACATTCTGTGTTTTTAGTATATTTACAGAATTGTGCAACTGTCGCCACAGGCATTTTTAAAACTTTTTTTTTTAATCTGTTTCGGCTGCACTGGGTCTTGGTTGCAGCACACAGGATATTCGGTCTTCATTGGGGCATGTGGAATCTTTAGTTGTGGCCTGTGGAATCTAGTTCCCTGACCAAGCATCGAACCCAAGCCCCCTACATTCACAGCAGGGAGATTTAGCCACTGGACCAGCAGGGATTAGATCTGATAGAGTGCCTGAAGAACTATGGATGGATTTGTGACATTGTACAGGAGGCAGGGATCAAAACCTTCCCCCCCAAAAAAGGCAAAATGGTTGTCTGAGGAGAACTTACACATAACTGGGAAAAGAAGAGAGGTGAAAGGCAAAGGAGAAAAGGAAAGATATATCCATTCGAATGCAGAGTTCCAAAGAACAGCAAGAAGAGATAAGAAAGCCTTTCACAGTGATCAGTGCAAAGAAATAAAGGAAGACGATAGAATGGTAAAGTCTAGAGATCTCTTCAAGAAACTTAGATATACCAAGGGAACATTTCATGCACAGATGGGCACAATAAAGGACAGAATCGTATGGACCTAACAGAAGCAGAAGATATTAAGACGAGGTGGCAAGAATACACAGAACTGTACAAAAAGATCTTCATGACCAAGATAATCACGATGGTGTGATCACTCACCTAGAGCCAGACATCCTGGAATGTGAAGTCAAGTGGGCCTTAGGAAGCATCACTACAAACAAAGCTAGTGGAGGTGATGGAATCCCAGTTGAGCTATTTCAGATCCTGGAAGATGATGCTGTGAAAGTGCTGCACTCAATATGCCAGCAAATTTGGAAAACTCAGCAGTGGCCGCAGGACTGGAAAAGGTCAGTTTTCATTCCAGTCCCAAAGAAAGGCAATGCCAAAGAATGCTCGAACTACCACACAATTGCATTCATCTCACACGCTAGTAAAGGAATGCTCAAAATTCTCCAAGCCAGGCTTCAGCAATACATGAGCCTTGAACTTCCTGATGTTCAAGCTGGTTTTAGAAAAGGCAGAGGAACCAGAGATCAAATTGCCGACATCTGCTGGATCATGGAAAAAGCAAGAGAGTTCCAGAAAACATCTATATTTCTGCTTTATTGACTATGTAAAAGCCTTTGACTGTGTGGATCACAATAAACTGTGGACAATTCTGAAAGAGATGAGCATACCAGACCACCTGACCTGCCTCTTGAGAAACCTATATGCAGGAAGCAACAGTTAGAACTGGACATGGAACAACAGACTGGTTCCTAATCGGGAAGGCAGTATGTCAAGGCAGTATATTGTCATCTTGCTTATTTAACTTATATCCAGAGTACATCATGAGAGATGCCGGGCTGGCATTCAGAAGCATGAGCCGAAATCAAGATGGCCAGGAGAAATGTCAATAACCTCAGATATGCAGATGACACCACCCTTATGGCAGAAAGCAAAGAACTTAGGAGCCTCTTGATGAAAGTGAAAGAGGAGAGTGAAAAAGGTGGCTTAAAACTCAACATTCAAAAAACTATGATCATGGCATCCAGTCCCATCACCTCATGGCAAATAGATGGGGAAACAATGAAAACAGTGAGAGACTTTATTTTGGGGTGCTCCAAAATCACTGCAGATGGTGACTGCAGCCATGAAATTAAAAGATGCTTACTCCTTGGAAGAAAAGTTATGACCAACCTACATAGCATATTAAAAAGCAGAGACATTGCTTTGCCAACAAAGGTCTGTCTAGAGTCAAAGATTTGGTTTTTCCAGTAGTCATATATGGATGTGAGAGTTGGACTGTGAAGACAGCTGAGCCCCGAAGAATTGATGCTTTTGAAGTGTGGTGTTGGAGAAGAGTATTGAGAGTCCTTGGATAGCAAGGATATCCAAGCAGCCCATCCTAAAGGAATTGAGTCCTAAATATTCGTTGGAAGAACTTATGCTGAAGCTGAAACTCTAATACTTTGGCCACCTGATATAAAGAACTGACTCATTTGAAAAGAACCTGATGCTGGGAGAGATTGAAGGTGGGAAGAGAAGGGGATGACGGAGCATGAGATGGCTGGATGGCATCACAGACTCAATGGACATGAGTCTGAGTAAACTCCAGGAGTTGGTGATGGACAGGGAGGCCTGACATGCTGCAGTCCATGGGGTTGCAAAGAGTCAGACACAACTGAGCGACTGAACCGAACTGAACTGAACCACCAGGGAATTCCCTGGAAGGTTTTCATTACCACCAAACCCTTTAGCTCTTACCTTCCTATTTCCCCCATCCTTGTTGTTGTTTTAGTCCCTGAGTTGCATCCGACTCTTTGCAAGCCCATCGTCTGTATCCCTCCAGGCTCCTTTGTCCGTGGGATTTTCCCAGGCAAGGTTACTAGAGTGGGTTGCCATTTCCTTCTCCAGACAGTCTTCTCCACCAAGGAATCAAACCGTCATCTCCTGGATTGGCAGGTGAATTCTTTACCACTGAGTCACCAAGGAAGCCCCATCCCCCATCCTAAGCAGTCTCTAATTTACCTTCTGTTTCTGTAGATTTACCTATACTGTAAATAGAATCATAGAATAAGTGGCCTTTATGGGTGGCTTCTTTGATTTAGCATAGTGGTTTTAATGTCCACCCAGATGATAACGTGATTCAGTCATTCATGTTTTGTGTGCTGTTGTTCCATTGTGTGGTATACCATATACTGCTTGTCCATTCACCAGTTCATGGACTTCTGCGTTGCTTCCACTTTTTACCTCTGCATGCGTAATGCTGCACTGAGCGTTCATGTACAAGTTTTCATGTAGACATATGATTGCATTTCCGTTGGGTATATACTTAGGAGTGGAATTCCTGAGATATGTGGTAACTCTGTATTTAACTTTTTGAGGAATGGCCACCCTTCTAAAGCAGTTGTACCAGTTTACGTTTCCACTGGCAGTGTTTGATGGCTTCAGTTTTTCCGCATTCTTGTTAATAACACTTGTTATTATCTGACTTTTTGACTATAAGCTTCCTAATGGGTGTGAAGTGCTATCTCGCTATGGTTTTGATTTGCATTTCTCTGATGCCTAATGATGTTGAGCATCTTTCCATTTGCTGATTGGGCACCTGTATATCATCTTTAAAGAAATGTCTATTCAGCTTGCCAGTTTTTTAATTGGATTTTTAAAAACTTTTTTAAATTAATGAGTTGTAAAAGTTCTTTATATATTCTAGATACAGGTTTCTTATCCAGTATATGCTTTGCAGACATTTTCTCCCATTCTGTGGTTGTCTTTTCACTTTCCTGATAGTCTTTTGAAGCACAAAAGTTTTTGATCTTGATGAAGGTCAGCACTTTTTTTTTTTTTTTGCCACTTTAGTTTTTAATTGAAGGATAATTGCTCTACAGAAGTTTGTTGTTTTCTGTCAGACATCAACAAGAATAGGTACACTCATGTCCCCTCCCTCCTGAACTTCCCTCCTAACTCCCTCCCCACCCCACCCTTCTAGATTGTCACAGAGCCCCTGTTTGAGTTCCCTGAGTCAGACAGCAAATTCCCACTGGCTGGCTGTTTTACATATGGTAATGTAAATTTCCATGTTACTCTCCATACATCTCACCCTCTCCTGCCTTCTCGCTGTGTCCATAGGTCTGTTCTCCATGTCCGTTTCTCCATTGCTGCTGTGCAGATAAATTCATCAGTACTGTCTTTCTCGATTTCACATACATGAGTCAGCTGCAGTCCATGGGGTCGCAATGAGTCAGACACGACTGAAGCCACTGAGCCCGGCATATGACGTTTATGTTTCTCATTCTGACTTACTTCACTCTGTATAATAGGCTCTGGGCTCGTCCACCTCATTAGAACTGAGTCAACTGTGGTCCCTTCTATGGCTGTAGTATTCCATTTTATGCATGTTCCGCAGCTGCTTTACCCACTCATGTGTCCGTGGACATCTTGGTTGCTTCCATGTTCTAGCTGTTGTGAATAGTGCTGCAGTGAAAATTGGGTACATGAGTCTTTTTCCATTTAGTTTCCTCAGGGTGTGTGCCTAGGAGTGGGTTTGCTGGGTCATACGGTGGTTTTATTCCTAGTTTTTTAAGGAATCTCCGTACCGTCTTCTGTAGTGGCTGTATCAGTTTACATTCCCACCAGCAGTTCTCCACACCCTCTCCAGCATTGATTGTTTGTAGACTTTTTGATGATGGCCATTCTGACCAGTGTGAGGTGGTATCTCATTGTAGTTTTGATTTGCATTTCTCTAATAATGAGTGATGTTGAGCATCTTTCCATGTGTTAGCCATCTGTATGTCTTCTTTGGAGACATGTCTGTTTAGGTCTTTTTCCCACTTTTTGATTGGATTGTTTGTTTTTCTGGTGTTGAGTTGTATGAGCTGCTTGTATATTTGGGAAATTAATTTTTTGTCACTTGTTTCCTTTGCTATTATTTTCTCCCATTTTGAGGGTTGTCTTTTCACCTTGTTGGTCATTTCCTTTGATGTGCAAAAAGCTTTTAAGTGTAATTAGGCCCTATTTGTTTATTTTTATTTCCATTACTCTAGGAGGTGGGTCATAGAAGATCTTGCTTTGATTTATGTCATTGAGTTATCTGCCTATGTTTTCCTCTAAGTGTTTTATAGTTTCTGGTCTTACATTTAGTTCTTTAATCTGTTTTGAGTTTATCTTTGTGTATGGCATTATGTTCTGATTTCATTCTTTTGCATATAGCTGTCCAGTTATTCCCCACATCACTTATTGAAGAAGCTATCTTTGCCACATTGTATATTCTTGCCTCTTCTGTCACAAATAAGTCACCTATAGGTGCATAGGTTTAAGGTCAACATTTTTGTTTCTTGTGCTCTTGGTGTCATATATAAAACTCCAAATCCAAAGTCATCAAGATTTACCTACATTTTTCTTTCAGAACTTTTATAACTTTTGCTTTTTATATTGATCCATTTTGAGTTAATTTTTGTATGTGGTATGAGGTGAGGAGGGAGGTAGAAATCATAGGCTTTTAACCTCAAAAATCAAACCAAAGGTAAAATGTCTGAAAATACTAATAAGTAAATACACCAGTAAGTAGCAGGAGGCACATGAAACAAGACTGCCCAGTTGTTCGTAATTGTCACTCGGAGTGATGAGTATGACTGACTGCATATTTGAAATCGCTTTGTGTCCATACAGAGACAGTTTAATGGTTTGTTCTCATTTGGTTATTATTACCCTGATAGCCATCATTTCTTAAAATTTCTCCTTATGTATGTCGTTTTCTATTGCTTTTTTGTTTCTTTATTTTGCTCTTCTATATTTATTTATCTAACTGCTAAAAGTGACCAAATTTTGAACTTGCTGTGTTTCTCTGTACATGTGGGTTTGTAAGGCTAATAAACATTTTCCGTTAATTATGCCTTTAAAATATAATAAGTTATGACTTTATATTTATTTGTACTTACTTTAATAACATTTGAAAACTAGCAAAAGAGATCAGTGTTTAGAGAAGTACAGCTATTAGATATATTTTGGTATCTTTCTAATTGAATTTTGCTTTATTCCAGAAAATTTAGAAAATATAGCTAAAGGAAAAACTAGCAGACTTTAAAATAATTCAAAATTGTGCCACTCTGAAATTAATTATAAGCATCTAATTTTTAAATAAAAGTAATACTTACATATGGGGGGGGACCCTGAAACTTTTATTGAAAGGCATAAAATGAAAGCTTATTTACCTCCCAGCTGACCACCCCTACCCCATATCACTAGGACTTTTCTTCTCAGGTAACCACAAATAGATAGTTGCCCGGGTGTATTTTGTTACTTGTTATTTGAGAATCTTTTGTTGTTTGTTTATATTCATGGCAGCCTAAAATTGATCCCTATTTGGTACTTTTTTTTTTCACTTTGAGATATGTCAGCATGAGAATTTAAAGGTCACATTCTACTATAAATACTGTTAACATTTTGTTATATTTCTTTCCATCTATGTTGCTAGTGCGTGATCATGAAGAACCTTGCTTGTACAACTCAAAATTCCAAACTGGAACATTTTAGTGTTTTAATATTTAGTATGCATTTTATGTGGTGATTTAAATCCAGACTTTAAATCTAAAACCTTCTAGATAGTATGACAAAAGGTTTTTTAGATTTGTGAACTTATTTTAATTCTGTTAGAATATGAAAATTGTGTTATTTTTTGAAATACATTTAATCTTCCTTTCAAATGATTAGACAGAAGCTATCCTCTAGTATGATTTTTAAATTCCTTCTCAGAGCATAGTTCTAGAAGTAAGTTTTCAAGCCAAGGGGAGAAAGCTACTTTTAATAGGTATGGAACTGTGAACTTTTTTTCCTTCTGTTCCTAAGATAATATGTATGTAGGAATATTAGTGTTTTCTTGAACTGCACTTTTCTTTTACATTAAAAGTTTGATTAACAAGAACTAGGGGAGATTGCACTATTATGATTAATTGAATTTTGATTATCTGAGGAATAATCAGTAGAACTTTGTATTGCTCTGGTCTTTATTGTGGGAAATCTTCCTGATCTATATCAATACCTTTTCTTGCTTTAATAAATACTTGTTTCCACTGCTTGTGCAAGAACCATATCTAAATTATATATCCCAGTCCTTCACACAAGGAAGATGAGATGTAAAATTAAGTACATGATACATACTTTTTTTAAAGATTTTGTTTTTGAAAATAACTTAATCTTTCTTTCTTTGGGATTTGGCATGTAATATTCTGACTCCTTTCCCAGCACAAACTGAGCTTTTACCATTAGGTTGTTTAAGGTACATGTGTAAAAGTTTGGATTAGTTCAGTTCAGTTCAGTCGCTCAGTCATGTCTGACTCTTTGCCACCCCATGAATCACAGCACGCCAGGCCTTTTTGTCCATCCCCAACTCCCAGAGTTCACCCATACTCAGGTCCATCGAGTCAGTGATGCCATCCATCCATCTCATCCTTTGTTGTACCCTTCTCTTCCTGCCCCCAATCCCTCCCAGCATCAGGGTCTTTTCCAATGAGTCAGCTCTTTATATGAGGTGGCCAAAGTATTGGAGTTTCAGCTGTAGCATCAGTCCTTCAATGAATACCCAGGACTGATCTCCTTTAGGATGGACTGGTTCGGTCTCCTTGCAGTCCAGGGGACTCTGAAGAGTTTGCACCAACACCACAGTTCAAAGGCATCAATTCTTCGGTGCTCAGATTTCTTCTCAATCCAACTCTCACATCCATACATGACCACTGGAAAAACCATAGCCTTGAATAGAGCCATCAGTTCAGTTCAGTTCAGTCGCTCAGTCGTGTCCAACTCTTTGCGACCCTATGAATTGCAGCACCGCCAGGCCTCCCTGTCCATCACTGTCTCCCGGAGTTCACTCAGACTCACGTCCATCGAGTCCGTGATGCCATCCAGCCATCTCATCCTCCGTTGTCCCTTTCTCCTCCTGCCCCCAATCCCTCCCAGCATCAGAGTCTTTTCCAATGAATCAACTTTTCGTCTGAGGTGGCCAAAGTACTGAAGCTTCAGCTTTAGCATCATTCCTTCCAAAGAAATCCCAGGGTTGGTCTCCTTCAGAATGGACTGGTTGGATCTCCTTGCAGTCCAAGGGACTCTCAAGAGTTCTCCAACACCACAGTTCCAAAGCATCAGTTCTTGGGTGCTCAGCCTTCTTCACAGTCCAACTCTCACATCCATACATGACCACAGGAAAAACCATAGCCTTGACTAGACGGACCTTAGTTGGCAAAGTAATGTCTCTGCTTTTGAATATACTATCTAGGTTGGTCATAACTTTTCTTCCAAGGAGTAAGCGTCTTTTAATTTCATCGCTGCAGTCACCATCTGCAGTGATTTTGGAGCCCCCAAAAATAAAGTCTGACACTGTTTCCACTGTTTCCCCGTCTATTTGCCATGAAGTGATGGGACTGGATGCCATGATCTTCGTTTTCTGAATGTTGAGCTTTAAGCCAACTTTTTCGCTCTCCTCTTTCACTTTGATCAAGAGGCTTTTTAGCTCCTCTTCACTTTCTGCCATAAGGGTGGTGTCATCTGCATATCTGTGGTTATTGATATTTCTCCCAGCAATCTTGATTCCAGCTTGTGATTCTTCCAGCCCAGCATTTCTCATGATGTACTCTGCATAGAAGTTAAATAAGCAGGGTGACATTATACAGCCTTGACGTACTCCTTTTCGTATTTGGAACCAGTCTGTTGTTCCATGTCCAGACGGCCCCAAATAGTCAATAATGTGGTACTGGCTCTAAAACAGACACTTAGATCCATGGAACAAAATAGAAGTCCAGAAATGAACCCACACTCATATGGTCAATTAATCTGTGACAAAGGAGACAAGAATATACAATGCGGAAAAGATAGTCTCTTCAATAAATGTTGTTGGGAAAACTTCATTTCATACAGAAGAATGAAACTGGAACACTTTGTTGCACCATATTAAAAAATAAACTCAAAATGGGTTAGACTTTAAGAGCTTAAATCATAAAACTCCTAGAAGAAAATATAGACAGTCACCTCATTTACTTTGGTCTTAGCAGTGTTTTTTTGAATATGTCTCTTCGGCAGCATAGATGGACCTGGAAGGTGTAGATGCTGAGTGAGATAAGTCAGAGAGATCCCAAATGATTTCACTTACATGTGGAATCTGAAAAACAAAACAAATAGACTCATAGATACAGAGAACAAACTGGTGGTTGCCAGGGGGAAGACAGGTCAGGGAAGACGGACAAAATAAGTGAAAAGGATTAAGAGATACAGCTTTATTGGTTACAGATGATGTATAGTTATTGTGATGATCACTCCATAATGTATAAAAATGTCAAATCAATATGTTATGTACCTGAAACAAATATAATATTATTAATGATAACAATTTAAGTGAATATATAAAGCAAGCAATAAAGAAATGTTATTTTATATTGTAAATACAATTGCTATAATGGAATGTGTTTTTAATTAAAATTTTAAGAATACTATGCTTTGATAAGTTGATTTGCTTTAATCAGGTGTAAAATTTAAGAGTATAAGGCTCATACATCTACAGCTAAACGGTTTTCTTCCCTTCCTCTCTCCCTGTCTGGTTACATATGCTTTTTAAAGTATGCTTTATAGTTACATCGTTCCTTTGTTTCTTGTGGTCAGTTGCTAGAGAGAAAGTTAATTCTCTGAAACATTTTTGGTTTATTTATAGATTGGTCAAAGAAAAAATGATGTATGAAAAAGAAGCAAAACAACAAGAAGAAAAGATTGAAAAAATGAAAGCCGAAGATGGTGAAAATTATGCTATTAAAAAACAGGTAAAATTATTATTTAAGATATAATTTTACCTTAAGACGTCAGTCGGTAGTTCCTCTCTAATCTCATACCATGTTATAACTTCAGGTACCATCTTTGTGACCATTCACTTATTTACACAGCAGATATTTATTAAACCCCTGCTACTTGCCAAATGCGGTTTTAGGCACTGTTTTAGATGTGGCATTAAAACAACAAAACAAACCCAGAATTCCTGCTTACTTGGCATTTGTTCTCATGCCACTATCTGTCTCTGAGCCCGACAGAAAACGTTCCAGATGCATGCATTCAGCTGATCACCTCTGGACATATTCTCCCTTCTGTGTTCAGGCTAAGAATCTTGGTCTTCCCTCAATCCAGCTCATCGCCTCCGAAGAAGAAGCTATTCTCGCTCTTGTTCCCCCCTCTCAATAAATGGTACCTCTGCTTACTCAGATACTCAAACCAAAACTTACAGGTCTCTTCTTGATCACCAAGTCCTCTTTCTTCCTCCCTTGATTTCTTTCTCTGCTGTCACTATCCTGGTCCAGTCCACTGTTATTTCTTGCCTGGACTACTGCAGGAGCCTCCTTGTTGATACTGTCTCTTGATAACCCTACATCCCTTCCATACCGCAGTAGCCAGGTTGATCTCTTTAGAATGTGTACCATATTACTTACTCTATCACCTAAAATCCAGTGTCTAATGAATTTAGAATAAAATCCAGATGACACTAGGTAAAAGGAGAATATACAAGAGCTTATATAGATAATATCTCAAGACTTGTTTTTTCAGATCAGCTTTATGAACTCACAGTGGTTTTTATCATATAAATTTTGTTACGTAGAATGGTAATAATGCATCCTTAGCTCCAGGCTTAATTAAGCAAAATTAATCCCTTAAAATGGACTTCTCTGTAGGTAGTTGCTTTCTGTGATGCTAAAGGAATGCAGTCACACCTGAAATGTCTTCTTTCTTTAGGCTATCCAAAAAGAGAACTTTCTTATTTTCTTGACTTTCCAGGAGAGCTTGCCTTCCTTTGTGTGTGATATAGCAAAGGACATTTTTATGGGGGAGGATTTGTAAACAGGTATGTAGGTATAATGTGTCCCCCAGTATGTTTTTTGTAAACTAACTGCTCTTCATGAGGATTTACATACATAATTTAACTTTTTGATTCTTAAAATTATGTTAAATGTTTTTTGACAGCTTCTTCCATAAATATTCATATCCCCTTTGTACCTCTCTCACTAAGGTACTCTATTTTCCCACATCTAGTGAGAAGCATTGTAACATAGTATATCACTTAATTCACCCAGGTCCTGCTTGGATCCCATCCAGTTTGTTTTCCCACTTGTATAGTTTAGTTTTTTTTCTGCTCTGTGCTTTTTGTCACCAATAATGTATTTTAAAATAGTCCTATAGCTAGAATATGAGTTGTAAGTTACATGGAATGGGGGATATGTTTCCTTTCTAAATGTTTCTGTGTGCTCAGTTGAGTCTAGCTCTTTACAACCCTGTGGACCATAGCTCCTCCGTCCATGGAATTTTCCAGGCAAGCTTACTGGAGGGGTTGCCTTTTCCTACTCCAGGGGATCTTCCCAGCCTAGGAATCAAACCTGCATCTCTTGCATCTTCTGCATTGGCAGGCGGGTTCTGTACCGCTGCACCCCCTTTCTAAACAAATTCTACAAATAGTGCCATAGATTATCACAGAATCTGTTTTATTCAATTTTTAGTATTTGTATATTATCTTTCAATAAAATTACTGCTTGGTAGGTAAGAATTAACTCTATTGAATCCTGTTCCTGTTGTTGTTTGACGATATTAGCCACTTACTGGTTATATCATTGATTGCATATGCAGATATAAAAGGGAAAAACTGAGTGAAAGTCACTTAGTCGTGTCTGACTCTTTGCAACCCCATGGACAGTCCATGGAATTCTCCAGGCCAGAATACTGGAGTGGGTAGCCTTTCCCTTATCTAGGGGATCTTCCCAACTCAGGGATCAAACCCAGGTCTCCTGCATTGCAGGCAGATAGATTCTTTACCAGCTGAGCCACAAGAGAAGCCCAAGAGTACTGGAGTGGGTAGCCCATCCCTTCTCCAGCAGATCTTCCTGACCCAGGAATTGAACCAGGGTCTCCTGCATTGCAGGTGGATTCTTTACCCACTGAGCTACCAGAGAATCCCATAAAAGGGAAAAATATTTATTCAAAAACCCTTTCTACACTCAGCCATGTTAAGATTCTTTTGTCACAGTGGTGATAACATGACTTCCTGGATTCATAGTCAGCCTCGTACTTAAATGTAAGAGTATCATCCCATATCTAATTACAGAGCAGTGAATTTTTCATGTTTGCTATTTCCAACCTGCAGAATATACAGTTGTCCAGCTTTGTTTCAGAGTCTCGTGGAACTTTGTCTCTACTCTAGCTCAGCCTGCATGCCTTTCTCAGTCCCTTTCCCTAGCTTGCCTGTGCTGTTTGTGCAGTCATTTGTGTTTTTCTTGCATGCGAGGGGAGTTGCGCTGCCAGAAGCACTGCTCTGTCCCTAATTGCCTAATGCTTTAAGGCCAGTCATTGCTTCTTGACATTTGCTGACACCCCTCATAAAAAATAGCAAGAGAGCCAAATGCCAGATTTTGAGGGTTCTCTCCTATTTTCCCTTTTTTTCCTCTTTTTCTGAGCTAAGTGCCGTCTGCAATCCCTTCTCACTATCTTGGCTTGTCTCTCACTTGGTTCCATTTGCTCTGGCTTTCCTGGATCTTCTGAACCAGCCCTGTTTTATAACTTACACATACAGTGCTGTCCCTATCAAACTTCTTACCTGAAATTGATTACCAAAATTGTTCTCTCCTGGAATAGGCCTCATTTTGGTTCTTTTAAAGTAAACTAGGCAGAAGTTTCAGGGCCCTAGCAAGCCAAAATACCAGTTATTCTGCTGTCCTTCGTTCTCTGGCTAAAAAATATAACACAGTATTCAGAAGTTAACTGAATATTGATGTTAGCCTTCTTCTGCTTATGATATTCCTCTTTTCCTCCACCTTCCTCATCATACTTAATTTTTACATGAACATAAGTTTTCATTTTTTGAGATAAATGCCCAAATAATTTCTGGTTCATGTTAGTACATTTTTTGCTTTAAAAGAAACTACCAAGATCTTTTCTGAGTGGCTGTATTCATATCATTTTATGTTTATATCAGTCATCTTTGATGGTTTGACTTCACATCCTTGCCAGCATTTGGTGTTATCACTATTTCTTTTTAATTTTGTTTATTTGTTTTTGGCTGTGCCAGGTCTTCACTGCTGCCCAGACTCCCTCTAGTTGCAGTGAGCGGGGCTTCTCTTCCTTGCTGTGTGCAGGCTGCTCACTGTGGTGGCTTCTCTTGTGTGGAGCACAGGGCTTCTCGGCTTCAGTAGTTGCCGTATGCAGATTCTAAAGCGCTGGCACAGTAGGTGTGGTGCACGGCCTTAGTTGCCCTGTGCCATGCAAAATCCTCCTGGACCAGGATCAAACCTGTCTCCCCTGCATTGGCAGGCAGATTCTTAACCCCTGGACCACCAAGGGAGTCCTGGTGTTATCACTGGTGTTTTCACCATTTTAATTTTGACATTTACCCATCACATCTACATGATTAGTGTATAGTGACAGCTGATTTTGCTTTTAATTTGAATTTCCCTAATGACTAATAATATAGAACTTCTTCTCATTTGCTGATTGCCCATCTGTATATCCTCTTCAGTGAAATGTCTATCCATGTTTTCTGCTCATTTTCTGATTAGGTATTTTGTTTCAGTTTTGAGAATCTTTAATATTTTCTAGATAAATGCCTTTTGTTGGATATATGGTTTGCAGATATTTTCTTTTTGTCCTCATCTTGTCTTTTTACCCTCTTAATACAATCTTTTATTGACCAACAGTCTTTAACTTTGAAAACATAGCCTTTACAGCAAATGCATCCCTTTGTGAATCATACTTTTGATGTCAAATCTAAGGCCTCTTTGGGCTAGACTTTGGTCCTGAAGATTTTTTTGTTTTCTAAAAGTTGTGTGGTTTTATTTATCTCTTACATTCCCGGCTTCAATTGAGTTTGAGTTAGTTTTTATTTAAGGTGTGTGTGTGTGCTTAGTTGCTCAGTCGTGCCCAACTCTCTGCGACCCCATGGAGTATAGTCCACCAGGCTCCTCGGTCCATGGGAATTTTGCAGACAAGAATACTGGGAGTGGACTGCCATGCCTTCCTTCACAGGATCTTCCCAACCCAGGGATCAGACCCAGGTCTCCGGCATTGCAGGCAGATTCTTTATGGTCTGAGCCACCAGGGAAGCCCCTGTAAGGTGTGAGGTTTAGTTAAAGATTCATCTTTTTGCCTGAGTGCCCAGTTCCAGCAGCATTTGTTGAAAAGGTTCTGTCCTTCCTCCACAGAAATGCTTTTGTTCCATTGTCAGAAACCAGGGGGACTTGTTTGTGTGTTTGTTTTCGGGTTCTCTTCTGGTCCATTAATCTGTGTCTAACTCTGCCAGTACCTCACCGTCTTGAATACTGTAGATATATAGTGAACCTTAACATTGGGAAGAGTGAGCCCTCTCACTTGCCGCTTTTTCTCTCAGAATTATTTTTCCTAATTTTTTTGCCTTTCCGTAAAAATTTTCAAATAATGATCTCCATTAAACCTGGAGATCAACTTGGGGAGAATTAATGTCTTTACTATGTTGACTCTTCCAGTCACTGAACATGGCAAGTGTCTCCAGTTTATTTAGGTCTCATTTCTTTCTTAGAATTGGGTTGGCCAAAAGGTTTATTTGGGTTTTTCCAAATGAACCTTTTGGTCAATCCAATATTTTGTAATTTTCAGCATACAGATCCTATACATATTGTGTTAGATTCAAACCTAAGTGCTTCACTTTTTTTGAGGGTGTTGTAGTTCCAGTTTTAGTTTTCAGTTTCAGTTACTAATGCTGTATTTATTGTTGTATATAAAAGTGTAGTCAGTTTTTTATGTGTTGATCTTAAAAACTGCAACCTTGACTTTGCTGACTTCACGGATTAGTTCTGGGAGTTTTGGGTGGATTCCTTCTGACTTTCTACATAACCATCTTGTCATTTGCAAATAAAGACAGTTTCATTTGCGGCTTCCCAGGTGGCACCAGTGGTAAAGAACCTACCTGCCAGTGCCTGAGATGTAAGAGACGTGGGTTCAATCCCTGGGTTGGGAAGATCCCCTGGAGGAGGAAATGGCAACCCACTCCAGTATTCTTGCTTGGAAAATCCCATGGACAGAGGAGCCTCCTGGGCTATAGTCCATAGAGTCGCAGAGAGTCAGAACCGACACTGCGGTTTCGCTTCTTTTAAATCTGCATGTCTTTTGTTTGTTTTTCTGGCCTTGTTGCTCTGGCTGGAGCTTACAGGGCTATGTTGAATAGGAGTGGTGAGAGTGAACATATTTATCTTGTTTTCAGTCTTAAGGGGATAGCATTTAATTTTTTACCATTATATAAATGTTAGCTGTAGTGGTTTTGTAGATGGTCTTTTTCAAGTTGAGAAAGTTCTTTGTTTATGGTTTTGCTGAGTATTTTTGTCATGAATAGGTATTAGGTTTTGTCAAATGCTTCTGTGTCATTTGGTAAGATCACATGAGTTTTCTTCTTTGGCTTGTTGAAACTGTGAATTACATGGATTAATTTCTAAATATCGAACCAACCTTGATTGTGTTGTATAATTCTCTCAATTGGTGGATTTGAGTTGCTAGTATTTTATTGAGGATTTTTGCATCTAGATTTATGGGAAATAATGGTCTGAAGTTTTTTTTATTAAGTTGGGAAGTGTTCCCTCTTTTTTCTTGAAAGATTTGTATAAAATTGGTATTAAGTGTTTAAATATTTGAAAACATTGTTCAGTGAAAGCATCTAGGCTTGGAGAGCTCTTTTTCAAGAACTTTTCAATTAAAAATTTGATTTATTTAATAATTATAGTACTGTTCAGTTTATCTGTTAGGTTTTGGTGGTTTATAGTTTTCAAGGAACTGGTCCATGTCTTCTAAGTGATTGAATTTATGAACATTATGAATATTACTGAGCATTATGAACATTTGTGAGCATTATAAAATTACTTTTAGCATTTTTTTTCTCTTTTTGTTGGTTGTGAGATCTGTACTGACATTCTCTATTTTGTTACTGTTAGTGGCAATTTGTACCTTTTTACTGTATATTTGTCAGTCTTAACTAGAAGTCTATACCAAAAATAAAGCTTTGTTTCATTGCTTTTTTCCCCTCTGTTCTCTTTCTGTTTTTCATTTTATTGATTTCTGTTCTTGTATTTGTTATTTCCTTTCTTCTGCTTATGTAGGTTTATCTTGCTCTTCTTTTTCTAGGTTCCTGAAGTAAAAACTTAGCTTTCTAATTTGAGATCTTTCCTCTTTACAAATCTAAGCATTTAATACTCTAAATTTCTCTCTCAGCATTGCTTTAGCTGAAAATCCCAGAAATTTTAATATGTTATATTTTCATTTATCTGTGTATTTCTCTGTTTCCTTAGAGACTTCCTTGTTGTGACCCATTAGTTGTTCAGAAGTATGTTGTGTAATTTATAAAATGTTTACAGGTTTTGCTGCTATCTTTCTGTTACTGTTTTCTAATTTTATTCCATTATAGTCAGACATGTACTATGTTTTGTTTCAGTACTTTTAAATTTGTTGAGGTTTTTTTTTTCATTTTGTGTTTGTTCCTTTTGGTCCAGGATATAGTGTACTATAGAGAATGTTTCATAGGTGCTTGGAAAGAATTTGTATTTTTGTTTCATAGGTGTAGAGTGTTCTGTAAATGTCAGTTATATCTTTTGATGATGTTACTGGGTTCTTTTATATCTTTGCTGATTTCTTTTTTCTCTAGTACTTCTGTCATTTGCTAAAACTGGAGTGTTGGAATCCTCAGCTGTATTTCTCTCTCTCCTTTTAGCTTTATTGTTTCTAGTTTAATGTGTTTTGAAGCTCTTTTTTTAGTATATACACATTTAGGATCACTGTTTTCTTGATGGATTGGTCGTTTTATCATTATGTAGTATCCCTCTGTGTCCCTCATAATTTTTTACTCTTAAGTCTATTGTATCCAATATGAATCCAATATGAATATAGTCGCTCCTGTCTTTTTTTTTTAATGTTTGCATGGCATATCTTTTTTCTATTCTTTTTTCAACCTATCTCTTTCATTTGGAGTGAGTTTCTTGTACACCTGTTTTTAGCTGGTAAATTTAGACCGTTCATGTTTAAGTAATTATTGGTATGTCAGTGCTTAGAGCCCAGATTATTTTTGACTCATAGGATTCTTCCTCCATCCTTAACCATTCATCAATAACCACAGAACACAAGTCAAATGAACTTTTTATTCTGTCTGTCTGTCTGTCTGTCTGTCTGTCTTCTTCATGGCATGGTGACTGGGTCCTAAGAGAAGTGTTTCCCAAAGTGATCATTCCAAGAGATTTCATGTAGAAGCTACAAGGCTTCTTAAGATGCAGCTTCAGGTCTTCAGTTTCAGAATGCCCCTTCTGCCACATCCTGTTGATTTCACAGTGCCAGACCAAATTCACTGTGGGAGGTGCTGACTGCTGGTGCTACTAACGCACGTGCTAGAGCTGAAACCAGGGGCTGTAACTCACAGCCGGTTAACCAGCTGATCACACTCAGACTCGGCTTTATCGTTTGTGGATTGAGGACACTGGTCTGGATGACATCCCAGATGTGGTTATGTCCTTTCTAACTCTATGCTTCTGTTTCTTAGATATCTTTTTCCCCCAGCTTTATTGAGGTAAAATTAAAATGTATATATTTTGGAGAAGGCAATGGCAACCCATTCCAGTGTTCTTGCCTGGAGAATCCCAGGGACGGGGGAGCCTGGTGGGGCTATGGGGTCTATGGGGTCGCACAGAGTCAGACACGACTGAAGCAACTTAGCAGCAGCAGCAGCAACCTGCACTGAATCAGTCTAGTTGTGCCTTACACACACACAAACACGCAGGCAAAATGGTCAATTGCTTAGAATGAGTTCCTTCAGGACTGCCTCTTGTAAATTAAGGTATAACTAAGAACATTTGCACTACCACACACAGAGTTTAGGTGATCTTGGTGCAGTGGGGGGACTGCAGTGACTGTAAAACGAAACTCACATGTACACGCGCTGTTGAAGACTAAGGGGAAACAGGTGTTCAGCCTAAAAAACATTTCTTAGTGGATTTCTACAGTGTGTCTTGGGTTTAACGCAAATTAAAACATTTAAAAGTTGACTTACTAGCATTTGTGGATTCCAGATTGAGACCCGTTATAAGAGCAATGATTTCTTCTGTGAATCAGCACATTCTTTTATAAATGAAAGTTTAAAATTTCTCACTAAATCCATCTTATACAATTGACTGGTTTTGCTAACTACAGATGAAAAAATAAAATATCGGGGGAAAAGGGGAAAAAAAACAAAATGTATATATTTAAGGTGGGCAGCTTGATGGTTTGATGTACATATACCTCGTAAAATATCTACCATATTCACGCTACTGAACATACCCATCACCTCACATAGTTACTGGTTTTTTTTTCTTCATCAAATAGGTTTCTTAACTTGTTTATTATCACATTACCATTTTAGCACGATATAAAAGAAGAGACTTAACCATCGTTCCCGTAATCTCTGAACTACTCTTAGAGCTCAATTTGGCAAACTAATACAGTTACCATTGGTTCCAGAAGCAGCCAGTATCTAACATTAGACTGTCCATGGATTATTATAGGTATAGCCAGCCCTGCATAAATGATCTGGATCACTGAAGGAGCTAGAAACCATTGGCTAGGTTATTTCACACACTCTTCTTTTTGAAAAATTAAAGATCTGCTAATAGATTTTTCCTTGCCAATGTATGTATGTTTGATTGTGAGTGAAGCTGATCATATTTGAGTTCAGTGGTTTATTCACTGTTGCAACGAGTCTCGCTAAGCTTCCCCCAGGATCCTTAGTTAGCCTCAGTCTTGTCATAGCACTGAAATAAACTGTCAGTTTATTCAGGTGTTTTAAACAGAGGCACCATTCATTTGAATGACTACTTCCAAAAAGAACACTTTGAATGATAATACTTTTTTCATTTATTCACGTGTTTTGAGGGGTATCTTTACTGTATAATCATACCTTATCTACTGTCTTTTAAAATTATTCCTGACAATTGTAGTTCACTGTTGGAAGGTAAAGTATATGACGTGTGGCCTTGATAAGGATGTGGTTTATGGATCCCAAACCATAATCACCACTGTGCTGGGTAAAGTGCAGTGAGACAGTGTCAGTGTTTATTTCACGTTTATTCTCCCGTAGGGGCTGGAGGATGAGACCTTCTCTTCTTCATATTTGTATCCCCTGTACCTGACATCCTACAACTATGTAGTAAGCTTATTGTGTGAAATGAGACTGATACATGGGAGAGACTGCGCTTTGGCCCTTCTTAAGTCAGAATCCTATTTGATTAATGAGGGATATAGAACAGTAATGAATAGAAGGTGCTTTGGACAGCATTGTTTAAAGTTCATGTCCATGACAACACTAAAGCTTGCCAAATAAAGTTTACAAGTATACATTTTCGCTTATGTGTCTAACCCACTTCTTTATATTTATTTCATCTTGTTTAATTCCTATAAACTAGGGGGGCCCATAGGGAAGGAAATATGAATTCCTTACCTAATTAAATGTCCCTGTCACTGACTTTTCACATGTATGCAAACTAACCATACACACACAAAAAAATAGTTAGTGGCTCAGTCGTGTCCAACTCTTTGCAACCCTATGGACCAGACTCCTCTGTTCATGGAATTCTCCAGGCAAGAATACTGGAGTAGGTTGCCATTTCCTTCTCCAGGGGGTCTTCCCAACTTAAAGTCAAATCCAAGTCCCCTGTATTGTAGGCAGATTATTTACCATCTGAGGCACCAGGGAAGTCCTCAAAAATAGATTAATGGCAATGATTGAATTGCCATGGCATGGTATGAATATCTATAAAATAAAGTCATGATCCCGTGTTTGAAATTTTCAGCATGTGCCTTATTAGCAGAAGAATTACAAGTTCAGCAAGAGATTTCACCTAAGAAAAGAGATGTGGATAGAGAGCATTGTTGTATATTATAATTTTAATTTTTATTTATATTATGAATAATGATAAAACTTTGGGAAAAGGAAGAAGGTAGTGGATTCATTAAAGTTTCTATTAGAGTATAATAGGATTATGGTTACCATTAAATTATGTCATTTGTTTTTAATGTGAGTTAGATAATAAAGCTTCTAGGTTAAAGTTCAAGATTTTGTAGCCATTTCACCAAAGTTATTTGACCAAACATTACTTTTTGGAAATAAATGTTTCATTGATCTCTGTGTCTCTATCTAAGACTAGTTTAAGGAGATAAAGCTTCATATTTCCTTGGGAAAGAGACTTATTTGAGGTCCAACATCTGACACTAATATATTTACCCTCTAACTGATTGGGTTTCCCATTCATCCATTTGATTATTTTTCTTCTTTTTATGATTTGATATATTTTATAGTCCAGCTTCAAATGGTGAAATTTTAAGTCGAGAAATATCCTCCAAAGTAAAGATTCCTGTGTTTAATTCTGTAGTGTCTGTCTTTGGGAGAAATAGAGAGAAGTAGAAGTTCAGATTCAGAGGGGTGCTTGGTTGGTAATTTGGATCAAACTGCATGGGGAGAATAATCTCTCCCCTAAAATGAAGCACAGGGATAAGTAATAACTTTTTATGCATGATAAGCATCAGAAATGTGAACCTGCGGGTCTCTGCTCTTCATTTTTCCTCACCTCTGTCTTTCAGTTAGAACCTCCTGCAGTGTGCACACGATGTGATCAATAACTCAATAACTTTTTTCATGCAGTAATTATCTCCATGTGATATTATCTGAGCACTGTTTTTCTTTATTACTCAAAAGATGCAGGAGATGTTTATATAACCAGCTGATCCCATTTTGGGTAACGGTGCTTTGTGTCAGCAGGAGAAACAGTTTATTTTAAATAGCCTTTTTAAATAAATGCTCTATGAAAAGCTTTCACAGTTAATTTTCACTTGGCGTGAGAAGGTGATTACCAAAAAGGTTTAGATCGAAAACTTGTACTTTGTATATTTTACAGTTTGAAAGTCATTCTTTCTAACTTCTAATAAACACAATTAAAATTAAAATATTGAACCATTTAACATAGCCATAATTTTTTTCTGTTCCTCTAAATCATTTTGTGTGTTTTCAGAGGTGTGAGCTAAATGCGCACGTCCTGCCATCTCTGCATGTCTCACAGGTCGTTCTGTTACAGGCCGAGATCCTGCAGGAGTCCCGGATGATGATTCCAGACTGCCAGCGCAGGTTGGAAGCTGCACACACTGATCTTCTGCAGTTATTAGTAAGTACTGCTTATCTGTCTTATGTTTCAATGTTATTTCAGTCTAATACATCAAAGGCCAAAGTTTTAAATCTTTGACACTGAAAACTAGTTGGTGACATTTTGCTTACTTGCTCAGTGTACAGTGCATTTTTAAATAATCCGTGGAGTTTAAGTGGTGTCTAAGTCATGCCTCCAGTGAGAGCACTGTGTCATCATGGCACTCTAGTCATTTAAACCGAGTTGAAATATATTTGAGTTATCATGGTAGGTATTCATAGTACTAATACTGTCCAGCAATATCTTGAATGACTCCATTTTCACACATAAACATCTTTTTAAATACATTAAATGTAAATGTTCTGTTTGATGTTTTAAAAGATCCAGATATTTCAAATGAATTTAGGCTGTTTTACAAAGGATTTGGAATTCTTCCCGATTCAAACCTAAAATGATTTGAGAGAGGAAAGAAAACCCTGTACAGTAATATATAGGCAGTCCTTTCATATTAACTTGGAGCTGGTAACACTCTTTATCATATTTGCTAGTATAAATGTCTTGTGATATAGTGGCAGAATCATTTTAAAAAGGGATTCTAAGAAAAATGAGAAGTTCTTTTTTTATTTCTTAAAAAAGATGAAAGCAGAGTACTGTGTATAAGCCAGTTATTTTTGCTATTTGATGATAATTTGATGAATTCTGTCATTTCCTTTATTAACCTTTAGTTTCTAGTTCTGGAGCTAATATTAATTACCAGCTACATAGCTGTCTCCTGTTCATAGTTGTTTCCTATACATCAAACATAGTGAGGCTTTTTCAGGTTGATCGTATGTATATATTCTTGGAAAGAGAATGAGATTTGTTTTCCCACCAAAATAATATCAGGACTAAGTCTGTAGAAAAAACGAAACAGAGAAATACATTTTACTTTACTTTTGAAACAGAGCTCGTATTTATCTGTAGGAACCTTTTAAAGGCAGGATAACTCTCTTTAAAGCCAAAATGAAGCTAAGTTTTTAAAATAAAAGAGATGAAATAAAAGATAAATGAAAACAGGAAATACTCTATTAAAATATTACCCGGAACAGCAGAATTATTTGTATTTCCTGACAATTGAAATGCTTTTTTCTCTCATGAATGTAGTAACCAAGAAAGTAATAAAAACTGCTTAAAAAATAATATTGTCTTTGGATGATGTATTTGTGTGTGAGGATATATTCAGCAATGTCTGTACCCTCAAAGAGCTTATATGTTCTAACAGAGAACAAAGGCGTGTTCAAATGTAATGGAGAAGTTTAAGGAATTCTTACCTGTAGTCTGAATTAAGCAAACCCTCAGTCCTTTTTTCCTTTAAAATTTCATATTAAATACATGTATACACACTTCATTTCCTCTTCCCTCTAGCTGTTTGTATATATTCATCTTTTATTGCCTGACCTGAATTGCTGACCATAGCTTGGTTTACTAAAAAATCAACAAAATTGGCTGTGCTCTATGCTCATTAACTTACATTATTTCATTTATGTGTTACTATTAAATAATAGTTTTATATATGATATACCAAGTAAGAACTCAGTCTTTAAATGTCAGAAACTGAAAGCTGTTGTTCCCATGTAGTAAGGTATATAATACTCATCAACAGGAAGACAGTTCACTTTTCTTAACTCTAGTGTGACATCTGTAGCCTTCTTTGTCATTTGAGTAGCTGTAGGGTTATTTCGGTCTGAATGTCATCATATATGTAATGCATTAGTAAATAATTTTTTACTGTTAGTGCATTAATAATACCATTTTGTTGTGTTAATAAAGTGAGAATACAGTGTTTTAATTTTTTTCCTGAGGTTTTAATTACTTAATGTAAGTGGTTTTAGATGACGATGTTTTTTATTTATTATATAAGAATATACAATATTGTATATTATATAATAATATGTAAAAAATATATATTTTGTTTTAATTTTTGAGCTGCTTATCTTTGATAGTTTGTGATATCTGAGTAATAAGTACTGAAGTTCAAGAAGAATAAACATAATTTTTATTACATTTAATTTCAGGAGAGTGAAAAAGACTTGGAAGAAGCTGAGGAATATAAGGAGGCACGTTTAGTACTGGATTCAGTGAAGTTAGAAGCCTGAAGTTTTCTGTGCAGGGTATTTTTTGCATTAAATCCTGGGATCCATTCCACAATTCATTATTTTTGACCACTGCTATGTGTTCAAGTAGTATGAGAATGTGATTCTTTTTATGCAGTGCATATATTTTTCTTTGCCTAATTTAATGTGTCAAATAAATGAGTTCATCTAATAAAATTGCTTCTTTTGTACTTTACAGAGTATTTTAATTAACCTTTTAGCATTAAGTCATAGCCATTTTTGACAGAGAATTAAAATCTGTTAGGTTCTTTTTAAAGTCTAGATGTTTTACTGCTTAAGCGTGAATTAAATTAAAAACAGGGTGATTTTTTTCTTCTAAGATAAATGTCCAAATTTTGAGTATTTTATCCTGAGTAGCATGCAACTCCCAGATAAGAAAGTAACAACACAGGACTTCCCTGGAAGTCCAGTGGTTCAGACATGCTTCCAAGGCAAGGAAGGGGTGAGGGTTTGGTTCACATTGGGGAACTAAGACCATCCTGCATGCCACGTGGCATGGCCAGAAGACTAAAAAAAGGAAAAGTAAGAACTTCTCTATGGATGCAGCCTTACATATTTATTTCTTCACAGTTAAAGTCCAGCATTCAACATTTCCATTACTGTGAACTAATAGGAAACATTTAAATCTTTTTCCAGAAAAATTTATACAGAAAACACCAACCATTTAGATCTTTAAGAATAAAATTCTTATGAATAATAAAGAATTGATTCATATTTTAAAGGAATAATAAATATTGCCAGTACTGGGAAGTAAATAAATAAATGTTGTACCGTGCTGGGAAATGTTAAATGGAAAGGGAACCTCTGATTTATAGCTTTTGCTCTTTTCTGTAGTGTAAATACTCCCACTGTGACCAGTTTCAAGTGACCAATGTGATATCACGGAACAGAATTGGGAAGGTTCAAGCTAGCTACAGCATGCTCTGGTCCAGCCAAACCTGAATTATCTTGATTGACTAGAAAAGGGCGTTGTTGCATCACAAAGCTTTTTCCCAGTACTATTGTAAACCTGTAAGTTAATCTTTTGAGCTTATTTTTTTTTTAATATATGATACTTGTTTTATTATATTTCTAGAAAATATATATGAGCCTTATGTCACCAGCCTAACATGAACCATGATCTAATGAACCAAAATAGTAATAATAACATTTATACTTTAAAACTCATAATTGAAAAAATAAGAAAAGGAATTTTTGCTGCTATAAAATACATGCTTGTAATATGGTTGATCAGATTTTGGAAGTTGCAGATGATAACTAGAAACAAACATTTATTGAATCTGAAAAAGATCAGAGAAGAGAAAAATAATTCTTTAATATTATTTCTAAAGCCTACTCTGTTTAAAAGCATAGAATGTATCATTTATAAAATAAAACTTTCATGTAGAAAATTACTTCATCAGAGAATAGCATATATCTGAAGCATTTCTAAATTGAAATGTCATCATTTTAAAACATATTACATGCCATTTTTAAGTATTTGAGGTAAAAGAGGGGAAGAGTGAGGAAATAAAAACTATAATTACAATGTAAAATTTTATACTAAGATTCCGTATTAGAGGTTTGAGGATCAGGAGAATTGAACTCTTTAGATTATCTTGTGGTTTGGTGTTAAGAACAGGTGGAGGTTTTTTGGTTTCAGGCTTGTTTTTTTGTTTTTGGCATATTGAGTTTTTAAATTCATAAAACATTCTGAGAATTGTTGACATGTTCCAGTTGTTCTTGTGGCCAAGAGGCACATTAAGAGCAGTTATAATTGATTAAGCATTAACTTGTTTTTAAGCTTTTATTTAAAACCTTCTATTTGTGTAACAGTAAGTAGAAATTTCCTAAACTAAGACCTCCAATTAACATAGCAGCTGCTCAATAAACATTTGGAGAAAAAGTGAAAAGCAAGAACATGTCTAGCATTTGGTCTGCTTTGCAAACAGATTTTTTACCACCTGAGCCACAAAGGAAGCCTGTCTAACATGTAGAATGAGTCAGAGAATGCTCTGAAGGATCACATCTCATCATAGACAAAACACATCTAGTAGAATGCTTTTCGAGCTGTTTTGGCCACAAAGCATAATGAGAAACACATTATTTTATATAGATGCATAAGCAATGTATAGCTATATAAACTTCTTTGATATATATATATCTTTATCAGTTTCTTAGATCTCGGAGCAGTTGTCTCAGTGAATGTGTGCTACAAATTTACGCGTTACAGGCATGAAGTGTCATGGTAATATGTAATCAGTTTTCATTTGTTAAGTGCCCTTGTCCTTGCACAGACCAATACAATGGCATCCATAGATTAGACAGGCAAAACAAAGACAAGCGGCAAAATCAAGTAAGTAAACCTAACGTTGCCGTGATTTTCTATACAGCAAAGGTCATGTCATTTCTAAGAAAGTAAGAATGTACGTAGGATAAATAAATAGACACATAACATACAAAATGAGTAAAGTGACCAAATCCAGGCTGGTTTTAATGCCATTGAGAATATTCCCAAGTTTTAGCATTTTCACTTGGACGTTCTTGGCTATCTCCCAAAGTCCTGGACAGGAACTTCCTGTCTGGGCGCTTTTGGGACATATACATTTTGGATGACTACTAACATGTCAAGAACTAGGTTGTCCTTCACTTACCCTATTTTGTACTTTCTGGATAAGTCATGTCAACAGCTCCTTCAGAAGGAATGGAACTTGTGGGGAGGATTTTTTTTTTAACTGCTAAAATAAGCACGTGTTTATGAGTAACGAAACCTGGTTAAAGTAATGTATTGTAATGTTCGTTTCACTTTTCTTGGATTTCTGGTGAGGAACAGTCAGAGCCTAATATTTAAAAATTGTCTCTATGCCTCTACCTGTGACTGAATCACTTCCAAATTGAGCAGTCAAACCTGGTTAATCTAAATTACTTTGCAAACTTCATTACATTACTTGGCTTTTTAAAAATCCTATCAAATTTAATAAGGACATATCTTATAGCTGGTTATCACTTAAATCTTATTATTTGGTCATTTAGATAAACCAAGGACGGATTAATACTTTCTTTGATGGTGGGTTAGGGCCTTTAGATGTCAGTGTAAACTTGGTAGTGTGTGAACAGGAGCTGTGATGTAAGTATTTGACATTAAAGGGTTAATCAGGTAATTTAGTCCTTGAGACTTTTGAGTGCTTTAGCTGGGAAGAAATTGAATGGTTTAGAAATGGTGCACTATGAAACAAGTATTAGTGTACTTGAAATTTTCAAGAGTGCTTCATAAAAATCTACATTGCACTCCACTATTCATTCTTACTGCTCTTATGAGAGGTATTTCTTCATGTATTAGACTGTTGCACAGAAAGGTATGATTCATTTATTATGTTACAGTAGATTTACACCTTTCTTACATTTTTGTGCTTTCTTTTGGCAGCTGGATATTGACAAGGTGATTTCAAAGGCTTGAGGGCAATATATGTCACCAAAGGTTAATACTTTTAATATTTTGGATGCACCATGCTACATGTGGGAACTTACTTCCCCAACCAGGAATTGAACCCACACCCCCTGCATTGGAAGCAAGGAGTCTTAACCACTGGACCAGCAGAGAGGTCCCAAAAGGTTAATATTTTTAAAACACAAAAAGACTTTTCAAACTAAGAAGAAAAAATTTGTAGTGTAAAAGATAGAGGATGAAAACAGTTCATAAAATAATAAATGCAAATGAATAGGTTTTTTTTAATGTTTCACTTCAGTAGTAGTCAAGTTCAAATTTTAAATACAGTGAAGCAGAAATTTTGCAGATGAGAATACCTGTTGACTAGGTATGATTTAGTACTACCCAATGAGTTTAGCATAAAGAATGAAGTAAACAAATGGGAAAAGAGCATCACTTACATGATACACAGTTGGTATGTACCAGGAAAACACAAAAGCATTATCTGTAGAATAACTGAAGCAGTGAGGAAGTTAGCTAGCTACAAAATGAATGTATAAAATTGGTAGGGATTGAATTATGTGCTTCAAACAGATACGTTGAAATCCTGACCCCCCAGGGCCTCAGATTATGACCTCATTTGGAAAGGGGGCCCTTGCAGATTTCATCGGTTTAGATGAGGTCAGGCTGGAGAACAGGGTAGGCCCTTAATCTGTTCTGACTGATGTCCTAATGAGACAGTGTGAAGACATACAGTGAGAAGGCCACAGGACGGCACAGGCAGAGAGTGGAGCTATGCCCCTACAAGCCAAGGGATAGCAAGGTGCCACCAGACTCTTGTGAGAAAGGTGTGGAACAGACTCTCCCTCAGGTCCTTGGAGAGTGTATGGCTCTGCCAACAGCTTGATTCAGGCTTGTAGCCTCCAGAACTGTAAGACAATAAATTTTGGTTGTTTCAAGCCACTGTACTTTGTTCCAGTAATCTTAGAAATGAATACATATAACCCAACAGCTTTTCTACATGCCAACGATAACCAAACATAATGGAAAAATAAATCCCTAAGGAGAGGCATAGAAGATGATATTTTAAAAATGACTTGTATTACGTTTAAAAAGTTGATATTGTCAAAATGTGCTTTCTCCCTGTGTCCACTGCAAATTCAATGAAATAAAATACAACATGGTTTGGAGAAAGGAGTGGAGTGTTAGGAAATGATTCTAAAATGCAATTTAAATTTTTTTAATATTTATATTTCATTTGTTTGGCTGTGTCGGGGCTTGGTTGAGGCATGTGAGATCTAGTTCCCTGACTAGGGATCAAACCCAGGCCCCCTGCATTGGGAGTGTGGGGTCTTAGCCACTGGACCACCAGGTAAGTCCTAAAAAAATGTTTAACAGGAAAGAATGTCTGAGAGAGGGATATGAAAAAGAATAGTAATGGAAACTAGCTCTGCTCACTATCAAAAATTTATAGTGTTTGCGTGTATGTGTGTGTGTGTGTGTGTATATATATATATATATATATAAATTTAGTATATGATAAAGAGTATTTCAGACTTATCAAAAAGATAGATTACTCAGTAAATCATACTGGGGTAACTGGCTTACCATTTGGAGGAAATGTGAAGTTGAATCTGCGTTTCACCTCTCACACCAAAGTAAATTTCAGCTGAGCCAAAAATTTCAATATAAAAAGGAAAAAAAATTGGTGAAGCTAATAGATTAACAAAGAATTTTTAATTGATATTATGCAATGGGGTATAGGGAAATAGAAAATCTAATACACTGGTCATGAGAATTTTAAAGACTTCAGTTCTCCACAAAGTCACATATAAACATAATGCCACAACTATCAAAATTATAGAGATATAGAAAAATACATGGTGAGACTATCCAAGAAGATCTTGAAAATGGGTAATTACTAAGGGGGAGAAGGGATAAGAGGTAGTACAGTTGGACATTGAAACTTAAAATAACTACATTTAAAACAGTGAAACCAATACACCGTTAAACTGTCAGTATAATAGACTAGAAAACCCAAACCCACCCTAAGTACCTGTATCAGTAATAAGTACCTGATAGAGGTAGCATCTCAAGTTACTGGTAAAAGGATAAATAATATATAAATGGAATTAGGACAGTCTGAGAAAGGTAAAAGTTGATTTCTATGTCATTTCACACAACAAAGCTTAAATAGATTAAATAATTAAATGTATGCAACACGCATTTCTTGAGCCTATACTGTTAGTCAGGCACTGTTCTGAAGCTAGGATACAATGGTGAGCAACACAAAGATCTCTGCTCTTGAGGAGCATACATCTCATGGACAAGAAAATAGCAGGAGTGTGTTCTGTGCAAGAACCAGTGGGGCAGGAGCCCAGTGAGTGATGGGGGAAGTAGTAGAAGAATTCGTGGGGCTTTGTTAGATAAGGAAAGAAGTTAAAGTTTTGTTCTAACGAGAGTCCACGAAGATTTTAACCCAGGGAGTGACATGATTTAATTAGCATTGTTTAAAGACCTTGTTACTCTGTAGAGAAAGAATCATGTTGTTCCAAGGCTGCCAGCAGCGTCCCCAGCTGGACGGACTCCGGGGAGAAGAGCGCAGCTGATGTCCTCTCCCCACCGGGGGCTGCGACCATCAGCCCCGCGCCTCCCCTCTCCATCAGAAGGCCCCTGGGGAGAGGGAAAGCAGGGCCCCTTCAAGTACTCTGATGGGTGGCCTTCTTAGGTGCAAGGGTCCTAGACATGGTCATTTAGCCTTGGGTTGGCCCTGAGAAGTCTGTGGCCTACTTTCCAGAGACTCAGCTCAGCCTCAGATAGCGCCCCCTGATTGCTCCACCCACCCCTCCCTCCAGAGCCTCCCTTGGCAGAACATAGTTTAGTGTGCAAGTTAACTCCAGTTAGAGGTTGTTCTCTTCTGAATACCCACCTTTCACATCCACTTCTGCCAGAGAGAGGTATGGCCATCCCAGGGGTGGTGGGAAAATTATGATTTAGCTGCGAAAGCTGAATGTTTCTGTTAGGGTAAAGGCTACATTGAAAACAAAAGTATTGCCTTGTTTATAAATAGGGAATTTAGCAAACTCAGGTGAGGAAATAGCTGGGCCTCTAGACATAGTAGCTGCATCCTGGTTTGTAACATGGACATGGACACAGAATTGGAACCAGTTCTTCCTCCATTCATGGCACAACCTTGCCTTCAGCACTTAACTGGGTGCCAGGCACTGTGCTAGGCTCTGGGAATGCAAAGTTATAAGAAGCTCATGATCTGATCACTAATCCTTACAGTGTAGGGGACCAGGTGCTGTCATAAAGTTCAGTATTATATTGAGATTCATAATAAATACCTATTCAAAACAGAGCCACACAAAAGAGATCAGACCTGTGCTTAGCAGCGATGAGGGAGGATGGGAGATGGAATGGGGAAGGGAGACTGATCCAGGACAGGCAAAAGGCACAGACTTCCACTTTATAAGACAAACGAGTGTCGGGGATGCAGAGTGCAACCTAATAAATATAATTAACATTGCTGTAGGTTATATATAAAAGTTGAGAGTACGTGCTGGGAGTTTCCATCACAAGAAAGAAAACGTTTTTTCTGTTTGATTTTGTACCCATATGAAATGATGGATGCTTACTGGATTTACTGTGATGGTCACTTTATGAAGTGTGTAAATCAAATCATTATGCTCTATATCTTAAACATATACAGTGCTGTGTGTCAGTTATGTCTCAATGAAACTGGAAGGAAAAAAGATTGTGCTCCCAGATGAAGGAAGGAAGGAAAAGAGAGAGAGGAAGAGAGAGAGAAAGAAATATTTATTTGGTCATCTTTTTGTTTCTGGTACAGAGCTCCTGAAACCCTTGAGATTTCCTAAGTGATAGGAAGTGAAAGACACTCAGCCATGTCTTCCTGTTTGTGACCCCATGGGCTATACACTCCAGGGAATTCTGCAGGCCAAACTACTACTGGAGTGGGTAGCCTTTCCTTTCTCCAAGGGATCTTCCCAACCCAGGGATTGAACCTAGGTCTTCCGCATTGCAGGCAGATCTTTCACCAGCTGAGCCACAAGGGAAACCCAAGAATACTGGAGTGAGCAGCCTATTCCTTCTCCAGCAGATCTTCCCAACCCAGGAATCAAACCAGGGTCTCCTCCATCGCAAGTGGATTCTTTACCAGCTGAGCTACCAGGGAAACCCTTAAAGTGATATTATTCTTAATATTCAAAGTGATGAGTGATAATATTCATAATAAGCCCCTTTCAACCACACTTGTGCAGTGATTTTTGGAAAGTTTGGAAGAATGGGGGCTGGTTGCCAAGGAAACCTGGCAGGTTTGTAATTTTTAGTCCTACCCTCTGATGTCCGGAGGTGTTGATTTAATAAATCAGGGTTGTGTAAGAAGCCCCCATGAAAGTTCAACAGGAGAACTTCCCAGCCGGTGAACTCTTATTAGAGGTTGGGAGGACGGTTTGGAGGCTCTGAGCAATTTCCCATACCTTGCCCTATGCATCTCTTTCATCTGGCTGTTCTTGAGTTAAATCATCTTACTGTAAACCCATAAATTGGTAAATAAAGTATTTCTCTTAGTTTTGTGAGCCACTTTAGAAAATTAAACCTAAGGAAGGGGTTAGTGGAACCTCCAATCTGTAGTTGATTGGTAACAAGGTGCTGGCAATTGACCTCTGAAGTATTGGGGTGGAGGCACTCTTACAAGACTGAGCCCATAACTTTTGGGATATAATGTTATCTCCAGGTAGATAGCAACAGAATTGAGTTGAATTGTGGACACCCAGCTGGTGATGGAGTATTTCTTGGTGCAGGGGTGGGGGTGGGGAGTGGGGAGGGGGGCGGTGCAGCGGGGCAGGCAGGGGAACCCATACCTCAAAATTGGTGTCGGAATCAGAATCATAGAAGGTCTTACTGGAGCCAAGAGGAAGGGTCAAACAGAAACCTTTCAGTTTGGATTTCACACAATACACCACAGCCGTCCAAGTTATCTCAAGCAGGAGGTACAATGAAAAACTTGCGCAAGAGTTTTCAAAAAAGCCCTGGACCACAAAGAATGTGTTCAGCTGCCAGTAACAGAACACCTCACCAGTACTGATTGAAGCAAGAAAGGTGATCACGTGTGCTGAGTGTGCTCAGTTGCTTGAGTCGTGTCCGACGCTGTGACCCCATGGACTGTAGCCCACCTAGCTCCTGTGTCCATAGGATTTTCCCAGCAAGAATACTGGAGTGGGTTGCCATGCCCTCCTTCAGGGGATCTTCTCGACCCAGGGGTCAAACCCACGTCTCCTGCATTGCAGGAGGGTTCTTCACTGCTGAGCCATCAGGAAGCCCAAAGGTGATCAAGAGTCCCTCACAACTAGAAGTCCGAGGGTAGTGGTTCTGAGCTCAGAACAGCAGCTTGGTGAGGTGTTTTAGGGCGCAGGCTGTCTTGGCCTTTTGGGCTGTATCATTTTCAACTGGTAGGTACTATCTTCCCTCTGCCACCAGCATGGTGCTGGCACCCTGGTAAGCAAGTCGTTTAAATTTCCTGGGTCTCCATTTCTCCACTATCAGAATGGGATGAGATTAGAAGATGAGAAAGATTTCCCCACTCTTTTTTTTTTTTTTGCTGTTAACTTTTTTTAAATTTCATTTTTATTTTAATTTGGAATGTAGTTGATTTGGGTTTCCTAGGTGGCTCAGTGGTAAAGAATCCACCTATAATGCGGGAGATGCGGGTTCAACCCCTGGGTCAGGAAGATTCCCCTAGAGAAGGGAATGGCAACCCACTCCTGTATTCCTGCCTGGAGAATCCCATGGACAGAGGAGCCTGGAGGGCTACAGTCTAGGGTTACAAAGAGTCGGACACGACTTGGTGTCTAAACAGCAGCAGTGGCCACAGAATTGATTTACAATGCGCTGGGTTCAGGTGTGCAGTTAAATGATTCAGTTACACATACACATCCAGTCTTTCTCAGATTCTTTTCCCACATAGGTTATTATGGAATATTGAGTAGAATTTCTTGTGCTATACAGTAAGTCGCTGTTGGTTATCTATTTTATATCTACAGTGTGTAATATGGTGTATATTGGTTGTCTGTTTTACATATAGCAGTGTGTATATCCCAGGCTTCTGATTTATACCTCCCCCCACGTTTCCCCTTTGGTAACATATGTTTGTCTTCTTTTTAAAATTTCTATTGGCGTGTAGTTGCTAATGTGCTAGTTTCTGCTGTACAGCAAAGCGAATCAGCTGTGCATACACATATACCCCCTCTTCTTTGGATTTCCTTCCCGTTTCGGTCACCGCAGAGCACTGAGTAGCGCTCTTGGTCCTGCACAGTTGGTTCTTTTTATCTATTTTATACACAGGAGTGTACAGGTGTCAATCCCAGTCTCCCAGTCCAGCCCACCCCCTCTTCCCCTCTTGGTTATCCATATGTCTGCTGTCTCTGTCTGTGTCTCTATTTCTGCTTTGCAAATAGGTTCATCTGGACCGTTTTTCTAGATTCCACATATATGTGTTAATACATACAATATTTGTTTTTTCTGTCTGACTTAACAGCGTTTGTATGACCGCCTCACATTTGTTCTCTATGTCTGAGTCTGTTTCTGTTTTGTCAGTAAGTTCATTTGTATCATTTTTGTGTAGATTCCACATTTTAGTGATGTCATATGATGCTTGTCTTTCTCTTTCTTCCTTCACTAAGTGTGATAATCGCTGGGTCCATCCATGTTGCTGCAAGTGGCGTTATTCTGTTCTCTTTTGTGGCTGATATTCCATTGTATATACATCTTCTTTACCCATTGCTCTCATGATGGACATTTATGTTGCTTCCATGTCTTGGCTATTGTAAGTAGTGCTGCAGGGAACACTGGGATGCATGTGTCTTTTAGAATTATGGTTTTCTCCAGATATATGCCCAAGAGTAGGATTGCTGGATCATATGGGAGCTCTAGTTTTATAAACAAAGTCAATACTATTTTCCATAGTAGTTGTACCAATTTATATTCCCATCAACAGTGTAAAACGGTTCCCTTTCTCCATACCCTTTCCAGCATTTACTGTTTGTAGACTTTTTGATGGTGGCCACTCTGACTGGTGTGAACTGATACCTCATTGTAGTTTTGAATTGCATTTCTCTGACAACGGTGAGGTTGAGCATCTTTACGTGTTATTTTGACCAGAGTAAGGATTCTTTTGGACCAACTGCTGCTCAGGGATGAGAATTTAACCTAATTGTTCTCAAACATAAGCACGCATGCAATTTGGGATTTCAAAGTTCTGGAGTGGGATCTGGGAATTCACAAGTTCTAAGATGCTGCTGCTGCTAAGTCACTTCAGTCGTGTCCGATTCTGTGTGACCCCATAGACGGCAGCCCACCAGGCTCCCCCATCCCTGGGATTCTCCAGGCAAGAACACTGGAGTGGGTTGCCATTTCCTTCTCCAGTAGATGAAAGTGAAACGTGAAAGTGAAGTCGCTCAGTCGTGTCCAACTCTTAGCGACCCCATGGACTGCAGCCCACCAGGCTCCTCCGTCCATGGGATTCTCCAGGCAAGAGTACTGGAGTGGGGTGCTACTGCCTTCTCTGTTCTAACATGCAGGTGCTGCTAAAAGTGCTTGTCTTGGTACCACAGCTGAGAACCAGAGGTTTTAGCTCTCAGCATGTCAGTTTCCCTGCCCTGTAAAATTAAGGAAGGATTATTTAGTGATCATATTACTCCTGGCTAATTGCCAAAGTCTTTTGGCAAGCTTTTTAAAAATACAGATAGTTGAGCCTCATCCTTGGAGATTCTGATGCAGCGGGTCTGGGGCTGGACCCTAGAATAGATTCTTTATTTAACAACTCCCTGCATGATTATGAAGGTAGAGCTTCACTGAGATCCTCCTAACTCGAATCCTAAAAGGCTCATCAGTTTCAGCAGCTTGAGTAGTCACAAAGGAAAAATAATTGCAAAGAATGCAGTATTTTTACCTGTTTTCCTCTCAAATTCAAAGATGTCTAGAAATTGAGGTATTTTATTTATTTAAACACCCACCCCTGAGGATTAAAAAAAAAAAGTGAGGCATTACTAGACTAGACTCTGTAATAATATCTCAAGGAACAGTGAAAATTCAACCTCTCTCCCTCCTTCTGGAAGTATGTAATCTCTCCCCTTAACTCTCTTAGCATTTTTCCATATTATTACTTTCCTATATATGTATTTATAATTTTTTATTTTTACTAATATATGAGTAGAATTTTAAAAAATCAAATAATATAAAAGGTGGCCCCCTAGCCCTTTGTGGTTGTTGGGCGCTTAAAATACAGATTCTCCAAATTGAGGTGTGCTGTAAGACTTAGTATGAGAAAAAGATTATAAAATATTTCATTAATTTAATATTGATTACATATTTAAATGGTAGTATCTTGGGCTTTGGGGGTTAAATAGACTATAATGATATTACTGAAATTAATGTTGCCTGTTTAGTCTTCCTTTTTTAATGTGGTTGCTTAAAAAATCAAAATTACAATGTGGCTTGTAATATCCTACTACTGGACAGCAGTGCTCTCAGATGTATTATCTTCTCCATTCTATTTTCCTTCTTTTATTATTCCATTTTCTTGAAAATTTCATCAATTCCACATACCAGTATTCCTGTTGAACTTTTAATAACAGCTGTCATCTTTTTAATCTCCAAGAGTATTTTGTTGGTCTCTTAGTCTTCCTTTTACCTAGCACATTTCATTTTTTTACAAGCACGATACTTTCTCATCTCTCTGATTTTGTGATTCTAGTTCTCTTGACATTTTTTTTTTCTGTTTGTGCCATTCTAGTTTGCTACAAGCTTCTTCATTCTCTTTGTTCTCCATGTTTCAACTTGGAGGCTTTCCTCTGGTATAATAATTTTGACCTATCCATTCAGTTCAAGAGGCACCAAAAAGCCTGGAAATCCTGCGTACATTGGTTCATTGGTTGGTGGTCTTCACTGTGGGTTAATGAGATGGAAGGCTGAACTTTCTTTAAGAGATACCCATCACCGCTAAGTGTTAGTTTGTGGAGGCTTTTTCTCTGGTATTTTTTCAAATTTCTCCAGAGAAGAATCCTCCAGGCTGCTTGTCTTGATAAATAGTTAGGGAAAAGGAGAGAGATGTTGGGAGTCAAGTTATCACTTGCTAGTTAATCCCACTGTTTTCAGCAGCTTACTCATCCGGGACCTCTCTGATACTTTTTCAAATCCCGATGGTCTCAGGTTCAGTATCTCGAGAGAATAAATTTCTGTGTCTTGGGAAAGTAGAGGTAGTTGCATGCCTGGGCGCTGAGATGGGAAAGAGGCTGCGGTTCCTCCAACCCTGGGCTCCTGCGGTATGCTCAGGGCCAAGGGCCTCCCGTTTGGGGGCCCTGTGTATTCCTTGGGTTGTAACTTCTGCTACACCTGCTTTTTCTGCTTTCCGTTTTTAGGAACTGGTTAAATCTTTCATCTGCTGTTTTCTCTTGTTCTGCTTTTGTTGTCCGTGTGGGTTAGTTTTTCCTTATGTGGTGTTCTCTGTTTT
The DNA here is from genome assembly GCF_016772045.2 of Ovis aries. Lineage (NCBI taxonomy): Eukaryota > Metazoa > Chordata > Mammalia > Artiodactyla > Bovidae > Ovis > Ovis aries. The sequence goes on along the minus strand of NC_056060.1, from coordinate 8,841,153 downwards.
TTCTTTATTTATGCATGTATTGGCTTTTTCCTTATGTAGTGTTCTCCGTTTTTCCTTTGTTTTATCTGTGCCTGTATTGGCTGTGCGAGGTCCTCGTGGCTGTGTGGGCTTTTCTCTAGCTGCAGTGAGCCAGGTGCTCCCTGGCTGGGATGCACGGTGGCTTCTGTGGTTCCGGAACATGAACTCTAGGCCCCATAGTAGTCACAGGCGTCACTAGTTGCAGCTCGCAGGCTTCGTTGCCCACTGGCATGTGGAGTCTTTTCAGACCAGGGATCCCTTGTGCCCTGCTTTGGCTAGGATTCTTAACCACTGGACCACCAGCAAAGTCCTATGTAGTACTTTCTTAGTGGGGTTTCAGTAAAGAAAGATCACATGCATAGCCAATTTTCTCATCTCTACCTGGAAGCCCTGTTTCTACCCTGAGCTCTAGTTATTTATTGCTTTTAATTTTCTCCTTAAAGAGAGGGCAGAATGAAGGCCTGCTCTATCTTTTGAGTGTACCCTCTCAGCACTCTTCCTGGCATCTGCGTGTTACTTTTGGTATCCTGAGTGCTCCACAGAGAAGGAAGACACTCTTGTGAATTATTTTTACTTTTGAATCTTACTGGCTCCCTGAATGTCTAGAAATAAGTCACTTTATCTCTCTGGGTCACAGATTCTAGACTAGAATCTGGTCTCTAGATGATTTCCAAAGACAGCTTTGACATAGAATCTACGTGACCAGTTACTTTCTTAGTTTTTCAGTGTTTGCTAATGTGTATTTTATCATCGCTGGGCATCTGATGTTGTAGAGACTTTGTAGAAACCCTTCGCTAAGGAATAAAAGTTAAATCCATCAAGAGAGACAATAATTAATCCTAGTTAAAGGGCTTATCGTCCCTGATCGGTAGTGGTGACCAAGTGCTGGATTGAAAATGGAACAGAAATAGCAAGTGCAGTAGAAACAGTGTGTTCTCCCTGTCCTGGCTGCACAGGTCTTGGCATGAGATGTGGGAGGATGGAGGAGAAAGGTAAGGTGAAGCTGCTGGAAGTTGCTTTAAAATGTACCCAGGATTTGGGGTTTATACTGATAATGGCGAGGCCAATAGATCCAGAGATGACTGCCGCTGAAAAGACAGTTTGTTACTTACAGTTCCTGCCACGCCATATGGGACCACATAGGGAAGCACCAGGCTCACAAGGATGGAGGGGAAAGCCAGGACAAAAGACTGTTTTTTGGAGCAGTTTTTAAAATTTTATTTTATTGAACTATAGTTGATTTACAATGTTGTATTAATTTCTGCTGTATAGCAAAGAAATATAAATATATGTATTCTTTTTCACATTCTTTTCCACCATGGCTTGTCACAGGATATTGAACACGGTTCTCTGTGCTCACAGTGGGAGCTTGTTTTTCCATTCTGTCTAACAGTTTGCACCTGCTGATTCCAGGTCCCCAGTCCTTCTCTTTCCCAGTCTCCTCACCCTTGGCAAGCCTGTCCTCTATTGTCTGTGAGTCTGTTTCACAGATAAGCTCGTTTGCGTCACATTTTAGATTCTGCATATAAGTGATCTTCTGTATTATTCGGCTTTGACTTTTCTTAGTGTGATAACCTCTAGGCTCATCCATGTTGCTGCAAATGGCATTATTTCATTCTTTTTTATGGCTCCGTGATAGTCTGTTGTATATTTGTGCTACGTCTTTATCCATTCCTCTGCTGATGGACATTTAGGTTGCTTCCATGTCTTGGCTGTCATGAATAGGCCTGCTCTGAACCGAGGGTGCATGTATCTTTTCCACCTGTAGTTTTGTCTGGATGTATGGCCAAGAATGGGATGGCTGGATAGTACGGCAACTCTGTTTTTAGCTTTTTGAGGAACCTCCATACTGTTTTCCATAGTGGCTGCACCAAATGGTCAAAACCCTTTATTGTGTTTTTTGCAGGAAGGAATAGGTGAGGCAGGGTAAGAAGCAGGTTCAGGATTGGGTAGTTTGATAGTTTGAATAATTGATAGCAGCCTCTGGGTTGTAAGAGTGGTCCCCAGTTGTCTATTACCTGGACCTGGGGTAATTAGGGTAGAAAATAATTGCCTGGTGTGTAACAGCCAAACAAGGGAAGTGGTTCAGGTTAAAGCGTCTGGATTGGTCAGTTGACATTTGAAAGGCATGCTCCCCAGCGAGTTGTTTGCTGTCTCTTAAGAACCGACTAAGCTCTGGGAGTGTCAGTCTCTCCCTAGTCAGCGAGGCCCCAGATGTCAGAGCATCAAAAATATAGAAAATAAGAAAATACAGGTAATACAGTCAAAGACTGAGCTAAAGAGATAGAAAGTCATGATGAAGCAGGCGGTGAGGCAGGAGTGACGCGGCTTTTGGTGGGAGCAGGATGAAACTTGTGAGAACACAGTTAGAAATGCTGTGTGTCTGGGAAAACACTCACTGTAGCATCGTCAGGGGTGGAGGCAGACATGGAATGTATTGGTTAGACGCAGCTTTCTTATTTAGCCAGGAGCCTAGGCCTGTAGTGAAGGGCCGAGGCAGCCCCTCAAGGAGGCCCCCCAGGGTCCAGGCTTCCCGTCGCTTCCTGTTCTGCCGGCCTTTACCTGGGGCTTCTGTTCACATGGTAACCAGATCCACCTGCCTGCTGGCACTGAGTCCAAGTCCCAAGCAGGAAGAAAGACAAGGTACAGCGGCAGAAGGCCAATTCCAGCTGACGTCTTTCCTTTAATCTGGAATCCCCTTTCCTGGAACCCTCCCTTATAGATTTCTGCTTACATTTTATTGGCCAGAGCTGAGCCACGTGGGTTTACCCCAGGAAGCAAGAGTTCTGGGAGAGGTAATTGTTCTAACATTTACATTGCTGCCTCAAGCAACACTGAGATTCCAGTGGTAATGAGGAACCCGTATATGAATAAATTCAATTTAACAGGGTCCATCAGACAGGGAAAAAGGAATTAGGGGTTTTTCTCCTTCAACTGGAGGAGAAAAATCCCACAAAGGATTTCAGCACCGTGCTCAGCTTAGAGTGTGTGTTCAAACATAAAGAAGTTTGCTTCTATTGCCACTCCTATTACTAACATTAATGAAATGCATTACTTCATCATCTTGATTTTTCAGTCCCATTCTCTTAGGCTTTCCTGGTGGCTCAGATGGTAAAGAATCCGCCTGCAGTGCAGGAGACCCAGGTTCAATCCCTGGGTCAGGAAGGAACGCCCTGGAGAAGGAAACGACCATCCACTTCAGTGTTCTTGCCTGGAGAACTCCACAGACAGAGGAGCCTGCAGGGTTACAGTCCGTGGGGTCGCCAAGAGTTGGACATGACCAAGTGGCTGACACACACATTCATTCAACAAATGTTTATTGCAGTTTTACAACATTCAGTCTTTGGCAGCTAGGGGTCAGGAAAGGGAATAACATCTCATTCTTGGGACTTCCCTGGCAGTCCAGTGGTTAAGGCTTCACCTTCCAATGTAGGGGATGCAGGTTCAGTCCCTGGTCAGGGAGCTAAGATCTCACATGCCTCATGGCCAAAAAACGAAAACAAAGCAGAAGCAGTATCATAACACGTTCAATAAAGACTTTAAAAAAATATCTGATTCCTGCCTTCTAAGGGCTTACCATCTGTGCAGCTAAATGCACAATGAACTGGAGGGGGAAAAAAGCTTCAGCAGAGGCAAGCTTGGAAGTTATTGGGAGAGGATGGAACTTGTGAGCACCTGGGTCCGCTTGGATCCCTGCTTTCACAGATGAGGAGAGCGGGAGCCCCCAGGGACTTGAAGGCTGGCTGCAATCACTCAGCTCTCTGTGTAGAGAACAGGGCCTGGAGCCCACGCCTCCTGATGCCCAAGCTGGCGACCCTTCTATTACACTGCCCTGCTGGAAGTGATTTGGAAACGCAAAGCTGAATAAAGAGACTCAAATAATCTCTTGCCCTTTGGGGAGGAGGATAGGGGGATGGGCAGGCCATCTCACAGAAGCAAAGCCATGGTCCAGGTGGGAACACGACCAGCAGAAAATTAACTGAACTGCCAGGGTTGTGATGATGTGTATGCTGGCACAAAAATGAAGGCCCCTCTGAGCCACAGGCAGCACAGGTCCACTGGGTCAAGACTTTTATTCACTCTGTGATTTTTAATTAGCAGTCTTGATTTTTCCAAGGATTGCATTAAATCGGCAAATTCTTCTCGCATAGTTCTCTACTCACTCTACTATTAGACAGTCCAGGTCACTAAGATGTAGGAAAATAGGGAAATTTGGGATCCTGGTGCTTGATGCAAGATTAGATGAGGGAAAGAGCTCTGAAATGCCATTCAGAAATATTTTAAAGATGTTAAATGCACTTTGTTCACTACAATGACCACTATATTTTATTGAATTAAAGAATACTTTGTTCTGCTTGGTGTAAAGTATAGCACTAGCTTTTATGGGAGGCTGCTTTTGGTGGCTGTTTTTAAATGAAGTTAATGAAAATCACTGTCTGTCTGGCTGAAACAAAATGAAGTCACATCTGGAAACCGCTGCACTAGTAATTAAAAGGCATTTAATGTGACTAATATCAAAAGGGTGGGTTTTTCTCCCCCTAGCATTAGGGATGCAAAATTCAAGCTTCCGAGCTGCTCTATTATAATAGTTTTGAGTCAGTGGGTGTTGAGAAGTCATTCTGATATTTATAAAGAAAAACCCCCAGTGAGCCATAGAAGGGGGGGGGGGAAAAAAGGACAAGAGCTGCACAGTTTGAATTTTGAAAACTGGCATAAATTTTACAATTTTTATTTTTCCCTAAGCATTAACTGTTCAGTGTTTCAGTTCAATGAAATAAAGGCCTCTTGTTTCCCATACCAGTCAAGTGACCTCCTGCCTCGCTGTAATTAGTGGTAAACTTCAATATGCAAGCTAAAAGGCCACCTAATTAAAAAGTGTAATTAATTTACATAGATCATTCAAAATGCCTGGATTAGATAGCTTATGGAGATGATGTAAAACTCTTTGAGCCGCTTTTATTGGCTTCTTTCCCTGCTGTTCCTCAGGTTCTGAGAATTTTCATGGGAATGAGTTTATCAAAGTGGGAAGGGCTTTGAGGTGATGGTTTTAGCTAATCACTGCTAAACATGTAAAGCTTTGCAATTATTTTTTATCAATTACCCAAGTGTAAAACAACCGAAAAAAAAAAAATGGCCTTATCTTTCCTCTTGGTGCTGAATGGCCTAATGTTATTAGTGAGTATTTATTAAGTGCCTGTTGAGTGCTAGCTGCCACTTAAAACACACCGTTATTTTAGAACTTGCCATGATTAGCAATGCCTCCTCTCTCTGGGCTAGACAGCACTTTGATTCTTCTCATCATGGTGAGATGGTTGCAGGACCCAAAAGCAAGATGCTAGCCGAAGGGTTTCTCTCTCCACTCACAGCGCACAATGCCAAGCGATACTCTATATTGCCTACTCTTCAATACAGGGTTGGACTCCAGAGCTTGTGCAGGCCCCTGGGTGACAATCAGGCAGCTGTTTCATGGGTGAGATAGGAGAGTTCTTTCCATGGTGCAAAAAGGGTGGCCGTATGGTGACATCCCATTGTAAATTTCTTTCCTCTTATCTGAGTTGCAAAGGAGGACGTTTCTCCTCAGTTTATGTATGGAAGCAAAATACCAGAAAACGAATTCAACAGAGCTTCTAAACAGAGATGCTGTAGACAGCAGATCTGTTTAATATAGCCTGTCGTTGGGGAAGGAGTCCTGGGAACTTGGCAGCACCTTGCCAGAGAACAGTAGATAAATCATCACCCTTTTAAAATTTCATCTGCTTCTCCCCAAGAGGGAAAGATTGTAATGTCATGTCACTGATGATATTGGCCTAACTCTACAGAGCTCAGTGCCTCTCATAACAAGGGCAAATACCGATTTTCTAGGTTTATAAAAAGCAGAGCAACCAGAGATCAAATTGACAACATTCACTGGATCAGAGAGAGAGCGTCATCCTCCAGGATTTTAGATAGCTCCACTGGAGTTCCATCACCTCCACCTGTTTTGTAGTAACGTTTCCTAAGGCCCACTTGACTTCACACTCTGGGTTGTCTGGCTCTAGTTGAGTGACCATACTATCGTGGTTATTAAGTCATTAAGACCTTTCTTATATAATTCTTCTGTGTGTGCTTGCAACTTCTTAATCTCTTCAGCTTCTGTTAGATCCTTACTTTTTCTGTCCACTATTATGCCCATCCTTACATGAAATGTTCCCTTGATCTCTCCAGTTTTCTTAAAGAGATCTCTAGTCTTTCCCCTTCTGTTGTTTTCCTCTATTTCGCTTTGCATTGTTCATTTAAGAAGGCCTTCTTATCTCTCCTTGCTATTCTCTAAAACTCTGTTCAGTTGGGTATATCTTTCTCTCTCTCCCTTGCCTTTCCCCTTCTCTTCTTTCCTCAGCTATTTGTAAAGCCTCCTCCAACAGCCACTTTTCTTTCTTGCATTTCTTTTTCTTTGGGATGGTTTTGGTCACTGCCTCCTGAACAGTGTTACAAGCCTCTATCCATAGTTCTTCAGGCACTCTACCTCCAGATCTAACCCCTTGAATTCACTCATCACCTCCACTGTATAATTATCATAAGGGATTTGATTTAGGTCTTACCTGAATGGTCTAGTAGTTTTCCCTACTGTCTTCAATTTAATCCTGAAGTTTGCAATAAGGAGCTCATGATCCGAGCCACAGTCAGCTCCAAGTCTTGTTTTCACTGACTGTATAGAGCTTCTCCATCTTTGACTGCAAAGAACATAATCTGATTTTCCTGTTGACCATCTGGTGACGTCCATGTATAGAATCATCTCATGGGTTGTTGGAAAAGGGTATTTGCTATGACCAGTGTGTTCCCTTGACCCAACTCTGTTATCAGCCTTTCCCCTGCTTCATTTTGTACTCCAAGGCCACATTTGCCTGTTTTTCCAGATGTCTCTTGACTTTCTACTTTTGCATTCCCGTCCCCTATGATGAAAAGGACATCTCTTTTTCTGGTGTTAGTTCTAGAAGGTCTTGTAGGTCTTCATAGAGCTGTTCACCTCCACCTTCTTCGACATCAGTGGTTGGAGCATAGAGTGAGATTACTGTGATGTAATGGTTTGCCTTGGAAGGAAACAGAGATCATTTTGTTGTTTTTGAGATTGCACTCAAGCACTGCATTTTGGACTCTTGTTGACTATGAGGGCTATTCATTTCTTCTTAGAGATCCTTGCCCACAGTAGTAGATATAATGGTCATCTGAATTAAATTTGCCCATTCCTGTCCGTTTTAGTTCGCTGATTCCTAAGATGCCAATATTCTATATTGCTATCTCCTGCCTGACCACATCCAGTTCACCTTGATTCATGGAGCTACCATTTCAGGTTTCTATGAACTATTGCTCTTTACAGCATCAGGCTTTATTTTCCATAGCCTTGAATAGAGCCATCAGTTCAGTTCAGTTCAGTCGCTCAGTCGTGTCCGACTCTTTGCGACCCCATGAATCGCAGCACACCAGGCCTCCCTGTCCATCATCAACTCCCGGGGTTCACTCAGACTCACGTCCATCGAGTCAGTGATGCCATCCAGCCATCTCATCCTTTGTCGTCCCCTTCTCCTCCTGCCCCAAATCCCTCCCAGTATCACAGTCTTTTCCAATGAGTCAACTCTTCTCATGAGGTGGCCAAAGTACTGGAGTTTCAGCTTCAGCATCATTCCTTCCAAAGAAATCCCAGGGCTGATCTCCTTCAGAATGGACTGGTTGGATCTCCTTGCAGTCCACGGGACTCTCAAGAGTCTTCTCCAACACCACAATTCAAAAGCATCAATTCTTTGGCACTCAGCTTTCTTCACAGTCCAACTTTCACATCCATACATGACCACTGGAAAAACCATAGCCTTGACTAGATGAACCTTTGTTGGCAAAGCAATGTCTCTGCTTTTCAATATGCTATCTAGGTTGGTCATAACTTTTCTTCCAAGGAGTAAGCGTCTTTTAATTTCATGGCTGCAGTCACCATCTGCAGTGATTTTGGAGCCCAGAAAACTAAATTCTGACACTGTTTTCACTGTTTCCCCATCTATTTTCCATGAAGTGATGGGACCAGATGCCATGATCTTCGTTTTCTGAATGTGGAGCTTTAAGCCAACTTTTTCACTCTCAACTTTCACTTTCAACAAGAGGTTTTTTAGTTCCTCTTGACTTTCTGCCATAAGGATGGTGTCATCTGCTTATCTGAGGTTATTGATATTTCTCCCGGCAATCTTGATTCCAGCTTGTGATTCTTCCACACAGTCAAAGGCTTTGGCATAGTCAATACAGCCAAAATAGATGTTTTTCTGGAACTCTCTTGCTTTTTCCATGATCTGGTGGATGTTGGCAATTTGATCTCTGGTTCCTCTGCCTTTTCTAAATCCAGCTTGAACATCTGCAAGTTCACGGTTCACATATTGCTGAAGCCTGGCTTGGAGAATTTTGAGCATTGCTTTACTAGTGTGTGAGATGAATGCAATTGTGTAGTAGCTTGAGCATTCTTTGGCATTGCCTTTCTTTGGGATTAGAATGAAAACTGACCTTTTCCAGTCCTGTGGCCACTGCTGAGTTTTCCAAATTTGATGGGATATTGAGTGCAGCACTTTCACAGCATCATCTTTCAGGATTTGAAATAGCTCAACTGGAATGCCATCACCTCCACTAGCTTTGTTCGTAGTGATGCTTTCTAAGGCCCACTTGACTTCACATTCCAGGATGTCTGGCTCTAGGTGAACGATCACACCATTGTGAATATCTTGGTCATGAAGATCTTTTTTGTACAGTTCTTCTGTGTATTCTTGCCACCTCTTAATATCTTCTGCTTCTGTTAGGTCCAGACCATTTCTGTCCTTTATCGAGCCCATCTTTGCATGAAATGTTCTCTTGGTGTCTCTAGTTTTCTTGAAGAGATCTCTAGTCTTTCCCATTCTGTTGTTTTCCTCTATTTCTTTGCATTGATCACTGAGGAAGGCTTTCTTATCTCTCCTTGCTATTCTTTGAAACTCTGCATTCAGATGCTTGTATCTTTCCTTTTCTCCTTTGCTTTTCGCGTCTCTTCTTTTCACAGCTATTTGTAAGGCCTCCTCAGACAGCCATTATGCTTTTTTGCATTTCTTTTCCATGGGGATGGTCTTGATCCCTGTCTCCTGTACAATGTCACAAACCTCCATCCATAGTTCATCAGGCACTCTATCTATGAGATCTGGGCCCTTAAATCTATTTCTCACTTCCACTGTATAATCATAAGGGATTTGATTTAGGTCATACCTGGATGGCCTAGTGGTTTTCCCTACTTTCTTCAATTTCAGTCTGAATTTGGTAATAAGGAGTTCATGATCTGAGCTACAGTCAGCTCCTGGTCTTGTTTTTGTTGACTGTATAGAGCTTCTCCATCTTTGGCTGCAGGGAATATAATCAATCTGATTTCAGTGTTGACCATCTGGTGATGTCCATGTGTAGAGTCTTCTCTTGTGTTGTTGGAAGAGGGTGTTTGCTATGACCAGTGCATTTTCCTGGCAAAACTCTATTAGTCTTTGCCCTGCTTCATTCCACATCCCAAGGCCAAATTTGCCTGTTATTCCATGTATTTCTTGACTTCCTACTTGCATTCTAGTCCCCTATAATGAAAAGGACATCTTTTCTGGGTGTTAGTTCTAAAATGTCTTGTAGGTCTTCATAGAACCGTTCAACTTCAGCTTCTTCAGCGTTACTGTTTGGGGCATAGACTTTGATTACTGTGATATTGAATGGTTTGCCTTGGAAATGAATAGGACTGTGTATATGATGGTTCTGAAATATAAGTGGAAAAACATGCCACATGTAATAATAGAAGTGTATACTGAAACTACACTAAGATATTATTTTTCATCAGATTGGCAAAGGTCCAGGAGTTTGATAACACACTGGATTAGCCAGGAGATAAGAAAGTAGGCATTGTCATAGGTTGCTGGTAGAAATATAAATTGGACGGCAGTTTGCTACAAACAGTTTGTCTCCAGCTTCCTTCTACTTCTAGGAATTTATTCAACAGATGCATTTGCACGTGTGTGAAATGATGCGGCGCCATGTTTGATGGCAAAAGGTTAAAACAACCTGAATGTGTGACAGTAGGGGGCGCATTAAATACATGACGACACGCCCATGACAGGGAGGACTGCGTAGCTGCAGAGAAGAGTGAGGAGACTCCTCATACATGCATATGCAAAGCCATATCTAAATATACTATTAAACAAAAACACACCAGGTGTGAAGTAGTGTAAGTATGCTACCATTTGATTAAAAAGCGTATAAAAAGTAAATACATGATAGATACATACATCCATAAATAGATGTGAAAGTGTTAGGTGCTCAGTCCTGTCTGACTCTGTGACCCCCTGGACTGTAGCCTGCCAGGCTCCTCTGTCCATGGGATCCTCCAGGCGAGAATACTGGAGTGGGGAGCCATGCCCTTCAGGGGATCTTCCCACCCCAGGGGTCAAACCTGCCTCTCCCGCACTGCAGGTGGATTGCATACCATGTGAGTCACTACACAGATAGTTTTAAAAAAAGCTTAAAAAGCAGAAATACGTTGAAATAGAGACATGCATATAAATACTTGTATATGCTTCAACTCTATCATAAAAGACTAGCAATTTTTGTTGCCCTATGAGAAGAGGAACTGGGTAGCTTTAGGACATGAGCAACAGAGACTTTTAACTGTTCGCCTTTCTCTAATTTTAGAGTTCTAAACCATATATTTACCCACAAAATTAAACTTTTCAAAATACCAAAAATGCAGTATAAATGTCCTTGCAATTGAAAGAAAATGTTTAGAGGACAAACCACAGGGCAGGCAGGACTGATGAGACAGGTTCTTCAGGGAAGGATTGCTGCAGGGGGGACACTGGGTAAGAGCTGAGTGAAGTGAGGAAGTGAGCTCTGAGGCCCATTTAGGAGGGAAAAAATGCATTTCAGGCAGAAAAAAGCCAGTGCAAAGGCCCTGAGGGGAATGCCTGGGATTCATTAGAGCAGAGGGGGGCCAGCATGTCTGGAGTGAAGTGAGAGGGGGGACTGTTTCAAGTTGTTATCAGAAAGGGGCCAGGGGCCTGGCACACAGTCCTTGTAAGTCACGGCAGGGGTCTGCAGTTGATTGTGTGTGATCACTAGAGATTTTGAGAAGAAGGGGGACATACTCAGTCTTCCGTCGCCCCTCTAGGTGGGGAGTAGCTTGGCCCGCCCTCCCAGAACACACTGTAGTGGGAGCGATACAATAGATACGCGTGTACTGCATAAACACAGGGAGGCCCTGGGAGAGGGCTGCAAGGCTTCAGCAAGGCTCTGGGATGGGAGGTGACCACCGGGAGGAGAGGGCCAATTTATTCTATTTGTCTTTTCAACTGAAGTAGGGTTGGTTGATTTACAATGTTGTGTTAAATTCTGCTGTGCAGCAAAGCGATTTAGTTATATATGTTTATGTACATATATAATACACACACATATACACAACATATACACACATATATACACACATGTACACATACATACACACACATATACACACATATACACACATATACACACACATATATACACACATATTTTTCATATTCTCTTCCGTGTGGTTTATCACAAGACATTGAATATAGTTTCCTATGCTATACAGCAGGACCTTGGTTTATCCATTCTATACATAAAAGCTTGTATCTATTAATCCCAGCCTCCTGTTCCATCCCTCCCCTAAAAAAGGGCCAATTTAGAGGGTAAAGGAGGGCTTCCCAGGTGGCTTAGTGGTAAAGAATCCACCTGCCAATGTAGGGGCCACAGGAGACATGGGTTCCATCCCTGGGTAGGGAGGATCCCCTGGAGGAGGGCATGGCAACCCACTCCAGTGTTCCTGCCTGGAGGATCCCCTGGAGGAGGGCATGGCAACCCACTCCAGTGTTCCTGCCTGGAGAATCCCATGGACAGAGGAGCCTGGCAGGCTACGGTCTACAGGGCTGCAAAGAGTCAGACATGATTGAGGACACACGCATGCAGAGGGCTAAAGAAGACCTTGCCTAGGAGGTGAGATTTACACTGAGATCTGAAAGCTGAGAAGCAGCTAGGTGAAGGATGGGAGGAGGACTTTCAGGGCAAAGGGAGCAGCAGGCATGAAAGGCTTGAACTAGAGGGAGAATTATCTTATAAATTTCCACAAGGAAATTTTCCACCCACAAGGAGGGTGCCGTGTAGAGACCAAGGGGCAATAGGGAGGTGGGCAATGAGGCTTGCTACCAAGGATGGAGAGGAGTGTGGGTGTTTATCTCTGAAAATCAGGGATTTGATGACACCTGGCTTCAGAATTCTGGAAACAAAAGAGGCAGACACAGTTTTCTGCCAAGATGTGACCTAAATATGTTTGGTGCTGGTTACTGCATTATTCCACCTCCTGTCTTTCCTTCTAAAGCTGGGTCCCCATTCTTTTCTTGAAATCAACAACTTTTTGCCCCAGGAAGACAAAGATCTTGCAATTCCTTGAGAGCCCAGATCAGCTGGTGTCCTAGAACCCCTTCATGGGAACTTTCCTTAGCCCAGGTCACTCCACTTTGCACCTTCCCCTCCTGAGAAGGCGAAAAGTTTGGTGGCCATGAGTAGGGGAGAAAGAACTACTGAAATCAAGATTTTCCAGCATCGAGCTGCCCACGTGGTGATGGGACATGGCCTGAGCAACAGGCACAGTGCTGTGTGGGGCAGCCTCCGTCTCTCGAGAGCACTGCGCCCTGTTTCAGAAGGGGAGAGCAGAGCAATGTAATGGCGTGCTGATGAGCTGGTCAGCATTCTCAATTGACCTCTTTCTCTCCAGGGCCCAAATGGAAAACAGAACTGGGAGAGCCTCCCAGGGCTCCCTCAGGGTATGTCCCTGCCCCGCAGAAGAGCAGCAGCTTCTTGCCAAGGAGGTTTGGGGCACCCACCTGAGGAAACCAGGGACTGCCTGGGTGCTCACAGACCTGTCCCCAGCTACTTTAGATGCTACTGGCACTGGGCCTGGTTAGAAGGTTACCTCTTGTAGACACTCTCAAACCTCCATCCTGTATTAGAACCCCAGGGCCCAATCCTGTTTCCAGAATCACCGTGGCCAGTAAGACAACCTCAGCAAGAACATGGGAGATTTCTTTCTCGGTAAGTACAAATGGATAGGAATTAAAAGTGTAAATGAGGGGAAATTCCCTGGCAGCCCGTTGGTTAGGATTCCTTGCTTCCATTGCACGGGGTCTGGTTTGATCCCTCGTTGAGGAATTAAGATCTCAGAAGCTACACAGCACAGCCAAAAAAAAAAGTTATGTAGTGATAACTGTCACACTAATCACTGTGAAACCTTGACTCCTCTTGGCCTCGATTTCTCATCTTTAAAGATAGAAATGTTAGGCACTGATCCCTAAGAGCGCTTGTGGTTCTGATGGTTCCTGTGTTTTCCAGTCCCCTGTCCAAACACTGAGTCCCTCTCCACTGGTGAATGGCAGTCCCTGCGCTGGGCCACTTTCCAGGGCTGAAACCTGAGCGTAGAGCTGGAGAGGGAGAGGCTGACTTCATTTGCAGTGGGTGCCTCGGGGCCACCCTGACACCTCACTGCCAGTCTCGTTCTGCACTGCGCTACCCAGAGCTGGCCGGGTGAACCCCACTCTGAGTGAGGGGCCTGAATTCCCAGAGGAATGAGCTCTCCTTGGTAATGCAGATCGCTTCATAAGGGTAATTTGATTTGGGAAATCTGATTCTCAACTGCTGTTGACCATCTAGACCATTCATTCATTCTTCTTTTCATTCATTAACCCAACTTTTTTTTTTTTAAACATTATTATATAGTAGGCACTGTACAGGGCTCTAACGATCCTGAGGGAAGAGGACAAAGATTCAGCCCTCATGGTGCTGGAATTCTATTCGGGAAAGAGACATTACCCAAATCAGCATGCAGCACTGCTTCAGGTAGTGATAAATGCTATGCTGAAAAAAATAAAGCAAGGTAAGGGATGAAGGATAATAAATGATATTTTGACTCTTTGGGGGAGTTTTTCAGGGGAAAAGGAATTTGGGAAGGGAATTCGGGGAAGACCTCTCTATGGAGGTAACATTTGAACAGAGATTTGGATGAAGAGAGAGACCAGACTAGGTGAAGGTCCAGGCAAGTGTGTATTAGGAAGGAGGAGCAAGCAAAGTACAATGGTCCTGAGGTAGGAACAAGGATGCTTATATGTGTGTCTCTGGGTAGCAGCCTTTCCTCTGAGGGGTGAGAGTTAGCCTTCTTAATCTAACTGGTCAGAGGCTGCAAATTATAAGTATGAGCTACAGGGAAGGAATCTTGTACAATGTGTTTTTAAAGATGACGACGTACGGGGCAAGACAGGCTCACCTCTAACGTGTGCCTGATCTGGAGCAGGCACATGTGAGCAAGTACTATATGTCTAAATACTGCAAAATGGCCCGTCAGGCTAGTACAGAAAGAGGCCCATACAAGCCCTGGAATCAAGAGCAAGACTACTGGGCAAGGAATTCTGGAGCACCAGGTGGTCCAGAGGGCAGAGAGCAGGCTCTGTATGGGAAGCGGCTGGAGAGGGTCCAAGGGGACCATACAAAGCCAAGGTCCAAGGCAGAGGATACCTGCTTGGCCAGGTATGACTGACACTATAGATGGTTCCTGAATGGCTAATGTTTAAGAAAGGATCCTTCATGCAGAATTAAGCTGCAAACCAGGAAGTGAGGGATGTTGTCAAGGTGCCAGAGGTTAAACCTTTGGGACCAGAGTGAGAAAGAGTTCATAGATATCTTGGACTATTTAACCAGGAAGTTTACAAATTTCTTGTATTTTCTGTTTATTTCTTCTTTGTTCTCTTGACAAATTTAGCCAACTCTTTGAAAGCTCTATTCAGTCTTGGCTAAGGGAACCCACAGAAAGGTGTCCGTCTTTGCTTGAGGCAGAATGTTTAAGGGGGCAGCACCACCTGAAGGGGTGGCAGGAACTCAAGCAGAAGACCCCGAAGAAGTCCCTCCAAAACCCCTACCACCACACACACTCCTGAAAGTACTCTTTCCAGCACCAACGTTGGAAAGTGCAAAGAAACCCTTTTAGTACAACAAAGCTCTCAGTATCTGCTCAGAACCCCAGTGTTACCTGCACCACAAGCGGACAGTATAAAGACACTGTTTCTCACGCTTCCGTGAAGCACAGTCTGATCATTTGACCAAAGTTCTAGTCAATGGGATTGAGTAGAAGTAATCTGCATAACTTGTTCTTCTAAAGGAAGAAAGTTCCTCTCCTCTTCTCCTTCTCCCTTCCTGCTGGCTGGAGTGTGACATGGTGGTTAGCCATCCTGAGCAACGTGGACAAGGGGACACCCTAGCAGGCAGAACAAGACAGAAGGGACTGGGCCCCTGACACCATAGACCTAACAGGGCTATTAAGTGAGAAAGAGCTTCTATCTTGTTTAAGCCACTGTTGGTTTTATTGTTGTTGTTTGTCTCTTTTGTAGTCGCTGAAGCCTCATCCCAACAAAAGCAGTACTTTTACTACCTCTTGGAGGGAACAAATCTTACAAGTTTAATTTCCCCTGTATAAAGCACTTCCTTTCATTCGCCTTGAAGACTATGGCTTATCCCCTAATCCATGTTTGTTCTCCTGTAATTCTTTCTGAATTACATAGACTTTGATCACATCACTGCTCAGCACACGTCTTTCTAGTCAATATTCTTTGAGTTTTAGTCTGACCTCATGGAGAATGCCTCTGCATTTCCTAAAATTCAATGACTTCCCTTTTATTATCTTCTTTCGGTAAAATGGTACCAGAGGCTTTTGTCTGTGGACTGGAAATCTGGCCGAGGATCTACAAATGTTTGTTGAATTAGTTGAATTGAACTTCAAAAAGGAGTTTCTCTTTAAGAAACAGAACAAACTAAGTTCAAGTTTCCAGACAGCACAGCCCAGGGTTTCATATACTATGTCAGGTAGATAACATGAGGCCACGGAAGGAGTTAAGACTTGGAGGATATTTCTTTACAGGAACACTCTTCATCTTCTGCCCCATCCCACCCTCAAATTCCTGGCCAGTGCCTATCTACCCTTCTTGTCTCAGTTTAGACAATGCTTCCCAGGCTCCTAGAGCAGGTCGCTCTCCTCTGTGTTAGTATCTCATAGCCTTTGGTACCTGTTCTTTACTGTACACCTCATGCTTGCATTTATTCCTCTGCTCTCATTTTTGGTCGGCTATAAAGGCATGACTACACCCCATTGTGTGTCCACAGAGCCCAGCCCAGTGCTCGGCTTATAGCTGGTGCTCAGTAACAATTTGGTAAATGAGTGAGTGAATGAACAGCCAATGACGGAATAGCATTATTGTGACTCCTCTCTCATACCCCACACTAGAAGCAAATCCTAGGCTCTTCCTAAGGAAATCTTTCAGTTTCCAATCACTTATCACTTTGCCTGCTGCTCTCATTCTGATGCGAGTAACCGTTGTTTCTCCCTTGGATTACTGTATTAGGCTCCTAACTGGACTCTGCTTCTACTTCCCGTCTCTCCTCGCCGCCCCCCCCCCCGCCCCCACCAAAACACACACCAATCTTTCAGTGCAAATTCAGAAAAAAAGCGAGGATGAGGGCCAAGTCGTAAGTGAAGGCCATGTCGAAGATAGCAATGATGTGCTTCCCAGAGCAGAAAACTCATAAAAACATCCTTTTTTAATGTTATAACTACTTTGGGTAAAGACTACAGTTCTCATTCTCTATTGAGACAGATTCTGGTCAATGCATGGTGAGAAGGGACAGGCGCATCTCTGAGCCATACCCTTTGTAAGGGTATGAAGCTGCTTCTTCATCTCCCTTTCCAGCTGTCTGAAATACAGAGGTGGTGGCAGGGGCTGGAGCAGCCATCTTAGACCATGAGACGGGAGCCAAACGCTGAGGAAGGCAGGACAACAATAAAGAAGGGTGAGTTCTCAGTCTCCTGGAGCTCTGTATGGAATGTGAGAGAGACATAAAATTCCGTCTTGTCTAAGCTACTCCAGTTTGGGGCAGCTGGGACAGCAGCCTAACATGTATCCTACCTAATACATCGTCCTTTCCCTGATGCAGTCGCTTCGTGAGAGTGAAAAGAAGATTATGAAAAGTGTATACAGAAAAGTCAATAGCCCTTCCGATGGGCAACTTGGGGACCTCTTGAAAACTGAGGGCGAGGTGGAAAATAGACCCTTATTCGGAAGCAGCTAGGAAAGCGTTACCTTCCGCCCAGGAAAGGCTCCCTGGTTCCACATGTTGACACGCTGGGGAAGTGTGGGAGGGCAGGGAAGGCAGTCCTGCAGCTTGGCTTCAGGCTCTAATCTGTAAAATGCCTTTGGGGAGTGAATAAGAGAATTAACTTAAGCTCTGGATTTGGGGGCTTTAGTGGGCTTACAACAGACTTTTAATCACCCTTCACCCCCTGTGGTCCCAGTGTGTGAATCTTAATACACTCACTTGTATCACAACCCAGGAGAAGGTCTGTGTATTTACGACCCACCACTGTGTGAGGCTGCTGCCCTCCCCAGCCAGAGTGCCAGATGCCCAGGGCCTGCATCTGGGGACAAGCGTCGCCACCAACAAGGTAGTTTTCCTGACAATTCTCTACCACCTGAAAACACTGTATATAGGTATGGATTAATATCAACCTATATTTGGGTCAGATGGAAGATGTGAATTTGTTATAAATCTGTCAGACTGCATGCATCCACTAACCAGTTTTTTTACCGGAAACTTACTGGTTTGGCAATTCATTTTTGACTCTTGACTCAGCTCCTCCCTAGGTTCAGACTGATTGATAGAACTCCTCTGGATATTTGTATTATTTCTCCTCATAATCACAAATGTTAAAGATTCACCTGCATATCTACGACTCTTTCACAAGCTGGGACTCTGGGAGGCCTGCACACCTCCCCAAGTTGTTTGCAAATATATATGCATTTCAGTGGGAGGAGGTGTATAGCTTTCATCAGATTCTCAAAGGGATCTGTGACCCTCCTAAGAAAAAATTACTTTAAATACAGGAGTTACCATCAGAGCAAGCCAGGCTGATTAGGAGAGCAGTCATTTTGGACAGCAGTGATTTATCCCCTAATCCTCCTCTTTCAAGCCTCCCACTACCACCAGACAGACATGGATGTCATTTATCTAGGCAATTTGCCTCACCTTGCTTCCTCTTTTAAAATGGGAACATTCTATAAAAGGTATTACATTAACTCTTAACACCTAAAATTACCTTCTTCCTCAGGATCCGGATTCCTGGGTGGAAGAAGAACATAGATTGGGAAGGTGGGAGGGTCAGAGCATATTAAAACAGCTGCTTCTCAGGTTTACCTCTGCCTCTCACAGGGTGTAAATGCCTGATGGCCAGTCAGTCCACCATGGCTGAAAAACTCAGTGCAGGGCGTGCTTGACTGTAAGCTCCCTGGGGCCAAGGCTCTGACCCTCTGTCCACCTCTCATTCCCCAGGACCCATCACTGAGCATGCCCAGCACAGAGTAGGAGTTGAGCAAATATTGGTCAGCAACCACATCAGTCACTCTGTGTGGATAGTGTATTTCCTTGTCCAACTGAGAATGGTTCCAAATGATAAAACCAAGGAGAAGGTTAATAACCTAATTAGAAATATAAATACTGAAGTATCACCACATCTGGACACCAGGAGCATGCCGGTGTACACACCTTGATGCAAAGAAGGAATGCACAGGTTGTCCTAAACCTAATACACTGGAAAGGTTAGACCTACCCATTTTAAGAAATCTTTGGAATAACTTATTCAAGACTTTTTCTTTTCCCCCTACGAGGTGCTCAAAACAGAGTTGTTGCTTTTTCAGTACTTGAATAAGGTTTGGACAATGACTCGGACAGACTGAGACCCCCAGGGCCCTCGCTCGTCAGGACTCGATGCCAGGGAAGGCCCAGCCTTTGCCGCGTGCAGACGCGCCCGAGGCGATGCTGCGCTGCCCCGGCACACACCTGCCCGTGTGCTGCTCCCGTGGGGTCGGAGTCACCTCCACCTGTGCCCACAGGTTCCGTGGACGGCCCCTCGGCCCCCGGCCCAGCCTGGGGCTCCTTGCTCCGACTGGCGCCTCCAGCGACCGCTGTCCTCGGAGTCGTCGGTGCACACCCTGCTCGCGACGCCGATCGCGGGCGCCCCGGCCCACCGGCGCCGGCCCGACGGAGGCGCGGGCCCGGGGAGGGGGCAGGCCGCGCGGAAGGCGCAGCGCCCCCTGCGGGCCGGGCGGGCTCGGCCTGGGCGCCCCTCCGGGACCGCGGGACCGCGGGGCCGCAGGGCGGCGGCCGCTTCGGGCAGGCGGGCCGGGCCGGCAGAGGAGTCGGGCTATTTTGTGACGGCACCATCCACCCAAGCCTCATTACCACCTCTTAATGAGACCCCTTTACTCCGTGACGTGCAACCGCTCCATCTCATTAAGGAAATCGCTCTTCAATGCTGATTATTTTATTTGCAGCCATAATTATATTTCTTTCGGCTAAATCACGGTTTAATCGAGCCCACATGGAGGGCAGCAGCACTAATTACGGCGGGGGATGCGGCGGCGGCGGCGGCGGCGGGCGCGGACCGACTTTGGGGGGGAGGGGGCTGGGGAGGGGGCGCCCGGGCGGCGGGCGCGGCCGGGGGGCCCGCGGGCGGGGAGGGGCGCGGGCGGGGGGCGGGGGCCTGGGCTCAAACACAACAACTTATTACTTCTAATTCCCCAACTGTCACCAAATCACCTGCACGAAACAAGAATCTAATTTGTTAAGCTGGCATGTCTGCAGATGGAAGATCGATCTTCTCTGTAGATTTCTCTAATTGAGTGAATATAGACGCCCGGAATTAGCCGCGCTCGGGCCGCGGGGAAGGGGGGAGGGAGGGGAGAGGGAGGGGAGAGGGAGAGAGAGGAGAGAAAGGGGAGAGAGAGAAAGGGGGAGAAAAGTCTGAGAAAGGGGACTGCAGGATGGAGGCACAGGGAGGGAACGAGAGGAAGGGATGGGAAGGCGGAAAGGCAAGAACGAGAGGAAGGAGGGAGAGGGACGCGAGGAGAGGAGAGGGAGAGGGAAGGGAAAAGGGAAGCGAAAGGAGCGAGGGCAGGACGGCAAAGAGAGGAGAGGGCAGCAAGGAGGAAACCCTCCTTGACGACGGCTCCCTCCCCGTAGAATTGTGTCGCCCCCCTCCCCGCCCCCAAGTGCACGCTAGCGGGGGAAGCCCGGCGCCCGCGCGGGTCTCCGGCCGGGACCGAGCTGCTGGCGGAAAGAAGGAGGTTGGGACAGCGGGGCCGGGCGGGGAGCGAGCGCGGAGGTGGGGGCGCCGGCGGCGCCAAGAATGGCTTACAGAATCACATTTGTTTTTCTTGTGATTTTATTAAAAGTCACTCCTCATCTCCAGAATGCGTGAAAATATCTACTTTCCACTCAGATACACCGCATTAACTTGTTGGAGGCGAATTTGTTTGTTTGTCTATTTTATTTATTTGCTAGATAAGATTGATGCAGTCTTATTAGCGCTATATCTAGTTATAGAAAGAGATAAGGATGAGATGTTTTTCTTTTTATTCCAATTACTAGCCTTGTCACCTAACTGAATAGCTGATATATGATTATTTATCCTGAGTAAATAGAAATCAGAAAAGCAGCGAACTTAACACATAACAAAATCTCTGTGTCACTTATTATATTCCGTGTGGCTAATTGGGGCCATTAAAATTACAGGGCTAAATAAAGGCGGGATAGAGGAGATACGGAGTCAGGCGGGCGGGTACTGATCCGTCATTGTTTTGCGCCGAGTTTTCTGCGTTGAGGACCGCGGATGTTAGTTGTTGGAAGGCAGAGATTGAAAACAATAAGCCAAGGACCCACTCCAGCGCCCACGAAGAGTCATCAGGTGGACGGCATGGCTGTAGTTTGCAAACTCGAATGTATGGGAAACTTAACTGCGGTGGAAAAAAAAATTATACATGTTGAGCTCGAGTATCGCCACGGGCTTCTGGGAAGGGTAGGAAATCAGACTCTGGCGGCAGGTCTTCGCTCCTCCGCCCCCCTCTGCACAACGGCACAGCCCCGAGATTTCGGGTGCGCAGGCAGTGGACACAGACGGCTGGCACAAACGCCCGCACAAGTACACGCGTCACGCGCACGCAGCTCCGGCTCCCTGCGCCTAAATAATAATAGTAGATAAAGTCTAGAGTATGGACCTTTGGCTTCTAGCTTCTGGGCTGGAGCAGGGATTTTTGTTTGGTTTTTTTTTTTTTTTTTTGGCCACGAGCTCCGCGGAGACATCAATGGGAAAAACCCTGGCTGAGAGAGGCCGGGAGTCCCTGCGCTCCCAACGCAGAAAGGACTGGAGGATGCACTTGGGGGCCGGGCCCAGAGCTATTCGGCTAGGGGTTGAAGGCGCGCTTTCAGCCCCTGGAGAAAGCCGAGGACAAACCGAGGGCCCTTTCCCAGCGGCCGGACAGTAGTGCTGAAAGCCTCTGGCTATGGCCTCTTTTGCTGGGGACCTCAAGAGTGCTCTTTTATGCAGAGAAGTGTGGAAGCACCTGTCACCCCTTCCCAGATACTTGGCGGCCCTCCCAGGTCCTTTTCCTTACACTCACCCCATCCTCCCATCTACTGCCCCCAGATCTACCACAGCCAGCTCTCCTGAACCATAGTGTGCGCCGCTGACCCCTTTCCGGGACGGGGTGGGGTGGTGAGGGTGAGGGCTGGGGAATTTGAAAGTTGTGGGAGAAACTTCTTTCCAGCGCAGTGGACTTGAGACCTTTCTGTTTTTTTCCTTGGGTATTTGCTCCCCACTCTTTATTCTGTTTGAAGTTCTAAGGTAGAACGCCATCTGACTCACCATCGCGCTTGGGTTATTGCATATCTGGAAAAGTAAACAGGAGTGTTCAAGTCACTTGATTTGTTTTCTGTAAGCAAATAATACCCAAAAGCATGGCTGTAATTTACCACGAATTAAAATTGATTCTTTTCATCAGGCAAGAAAATAGGAAAATGTGAGATCGTTAATTATTGAGGGAGGCGCTCCTCATTAAAGGGAACAATGTTACAATTCAGCATTTAATAGCAGGAATGTGAATAATAATGCGCCATATTTCAGCCCACTGTCTGCAAAAAAAAAGAGAGAGTAGTTTACAAACAGCCCAAGCAACCGAAAGTTACGTTTAATAAACACCCAAGGCTTCTGTACGTGGAAAAAGCAATTAGGGCTCTGGGCACACTACCCATTTCTTCAGGAGCATCTGGTATATATTTTTATTCTCTCTCTCTAGGTCTCTACAAAGGATTCGCAATGAATTTGGAAATATAATTAGAGAGAAAATCAGAATTACAAACCTAATCAGCATAAATCCATCATTAAAGCACTTGCTGCCTGGGTCTCCCATACCATCCCACCCGTCTATCCAGTCACACTCTATTCCTAAATCTTGCTCTGGATCAGGATGGGAAAGCAGAAGGAAAGGCACCGATTTTGCAGTTGCTGTGTTGGTAGTTTACATAATCAACCTTCCAGGTTTTGTTTTCTTAAATATATATCTCCCAGAAAAAACACCTTCTTGCAAAACTGCAAAGTTCTCTGGTTCTGTCCCAGTGCGTGGCCCAGCGAGAGCTGGATTGGATTCCCTGGCCTTTAAATGCTCTTTGTGCTTCGTTAAAAAGAAGAAGCGGGGGGAAAAAAAGAGAGAAAAAAATGATTTCCCTGTGCATTGCCCCTTGGCAGGCTCTTGTACAAAATTCAATCTCTATTTTTTATGAGAAGTAAACTGTCTAAATAAATTTTATTAGGGGCAACCAATATATTTTCTGGTAGTTCCCTTTGTTCCACTTCTACGTGTGTGTAACAATCTAAAACCTATTTATTGAGGAAAAATCACTGGATCCGTCATAGAAAATCCTTTTACTTTGCTTTGAAGTGATTTCTGAAGACATTCTTGTCATTCCGAAGATTTGGGGGCCATTGGGCTAAAGCCTCGCCTTGTTAGGGACTTCAGTTCCCATGATCATGTGGGAAATGCCTTAAATTATCAATAGCAATGGGCCTGACCGGCACTTTCCCGGCTGCCCGAGGAACGTGGGAAGATGACGGAGAATAAAACTCTGGTAAATACATCTCAGGAGCTGCCCAGGTGGATTCAGACATTGGCCAAACGAAACGAGCTGCAGAGAGGGAACCGAGAGCGGGGGCGAGCATTTTACGTCCAGACTATTGTCATTTTCCTCGCCACGCCTGCTGGCAGCCGACTGCGGACTCGCCGGCCAGCCCCAGCTCGCTCCCTCCCCACCTCGACGCCCCCGCACCCAGTCACCCGTCACCCCCTCCCACACTCAGATTTCCCTTTCTTTTTTTTTTCGCCTTTCCTTTTTCCCTCTCCCCCCAACCCCCACCATCAGATGCTTATGCTCTGAAGTCTTGGAAGAAATGATTTAGTTTGTTTATACTGCTATAAAAATCAAGACCAATAGAAAAGTCATAAAATGAAGCGGGCTATCAATCACGCCGCAACATTGTTATTCAGCGGCTACTAACAGAGATGGATAATCCTTTGATTTCGTCCCATTGTTATTACTCTGATGTGTCTTCACATTAACTGTTACACATTTATTTATCGACCTGAAAGATGCAACCAAACAGAATATACGAGCGTGTGCGTGTGGGAGAAAGCTGCACGGCCCGCGGCCGTTCTGGGGCGGCGGTGGGACGAGGCCCTGAGCGCCGGTGTGCACACCTGTGTGGGGCCCGCGCCCTCTCCTTCCTCCCCAGGTGGCAGCCTCTCCTCCCTCCCCCAGGCAGGGTGCGGAGCCGCGGGGTGCCGGCTTCCGAGGACCCGCCGGTGTGAAGGAGCGGGGTGCCTCCGCCAGGCCTCGTCCCTAACTGACACTTCTCCCCGCCTCTGCCCCGCGTCCCGATCTTGGCCACCCCCGAGCCCCACCAAGGTGGGCACAACCCCCTCCCAGTCCCCGGGGACGTGCGGCCAGGTGCGCGTTCGGAAGCCGGGTCCAGGGAGCTCGTCGCCGGGTTCCGGGCCGCTAGCTTCCCTCTTAGAGCGCGCGCCAGGCTCCGTGGCTTCTAAATTTGGCGTTTCGTTGGGGAAGGGAAAGCTTTTATAGGAAGGACTCTGCTTTAGGTCTAGGTATTCGCCTCCCAAGCAAAGCTTTTCTCGAAAGGACTTTAGGTAAAAGGCGAACACCCTCGCGGCCCCTAATCGCGCCGCCGCCGCTCGGGCTCCGCCAAGCCGCTGCCCGTGGTCCCGGCGCCCCAGTCCCGTTTAGGCCGCTTTGGCAGCAGCTTCCGCGACGACCTCGGAAGCTCGGCCCAGCCCCGAGCTTCCGGAGAAGTGATCTCCGCTGCTCGGAAGGAACCGATGTGGCTGAGGCCCGACACTCCAACTTGTGTGTGGATGTGTGCGCGCGCGCACGTGTGTGTGTGCATGGGAGGAGTGGAATGGGCTGCAGGAGAGAAGAGGAAGCAAAACTGCCCCAGAGTTCGCCTTGCAGCCTCCTTTGTCTACTTGCTCGGTCCCTGTCACACACATAGCTAAGGACACAAACGCGCGCAAGCGCAAGTGTGGGCACACACACACACACACACACACACACAATTCCTCTCGCATCTGCTCTCAGGCAGCATTTCCAATGTTTTGTGTAAGTCAATTGGACGGCGAACAAAAAAAGCCATTTGCTCGGTATTATTTAAAACAGACTTCATAGGGCCACCCTTTTGTGGAAGCTTTATTTGCACTAAATGAATAATCTTAATTGCATCACTCTCGAATTAAAAATCAATGTTAATCAAGTTGAGAGTAGTAAATATCAGTTTTCATTGTGCCTGGGAAGAGGGCATTTTTCTTGTGTTGCAAATAAAAATACAAGTCAAATAACTTTAAAAGGGCATTATGTTCTGCTACAAATACAATTGAAACGGATTGTTTAGGAGCAGATCAGAAACGGTACAGAATTTTGCACTTAATTTCCTCAGTTATCATTTACAATAAGAACCTCTGGTCTTGACAGCCAAGTCTAAACAGTAGTAAATTAGTACAAATTTATACTGATTTTACTCTAATAATAGTAATAAAAGCTTATAGATTTGGCACTAATTACATAAATGCCTAATGATCTTGAAAATTACTCTGGTTAGAAATATATTACTAATCTAAACTTTGTTGTTGGCTGGCTCTGAAAAATCAGAACATTAGAAATGGTTCGCTTCACTTGTGCAAAGCACTTTAAATTGTTCAAGTAGTTTAACATATTCGAGAGGAAAATAAAGAGCATTTAATTTTATTTACAGCCTAAAGTGGAGTTGGGAGACGTACTGAACTTAGAAACTTTGACGGAAGGAGCAGGTTGTGGGCCAGGATGCCTGCGTGGGCTGGCTGAGAAGCTGGAGCCGGGCGTAGGAGGTGCAAAGTGCAGAAAAGACCCCATGCTCGGGTCCACGAAGTAGACCTCAGGCCCTGGAAGCAGCGGAGGGCGGGGCGGGGCGGGGGTGGAGGAGGGAGTCGGGTACTGCTGTGCGCTCTAGCCATGCCCGGAAAATGGGATTCTGTAGGCCCGCTGTCCCAGCCAGGGCGAATGGACAGTAGGCGCAGGCCTGCTGGGCGGCCGCGAAGTCTAGGCGCGATCTGGAGGGCGCGGTGCTTGTGCTGCGGACTGTCAGGCCTGCGCCAGCAGCAGGCCACTGTTGCCCAGCGCGCAGGCCAGGGCTACTCCCGGGTCACCAAGGGGTTATGCCCTATTCTGTCCCCTGCCCTACCTCTGCCCCCGGGAAGATCCTAGCTCAGAGACACAGAGCTGCGCCTTGGGAGCGACCTGGGCGGAACCAGAAGGAAAGGTGTGCCTGGAGAAACTCTCAGGGAAAAACTACCGTAGGTCGGGCCCAGAAGCCCAGAGCGAGGCCGAGGCGGCCGCCGCTGCTTTAGCAGCTGCTCGGGGCTAGCGCATCCCGGGCTGCCGCCGCCGCCTCCTCGGGCGGGCGCGGGCGGGCGGGCGGGCGGAGTGGGGGACTCTCCGGGCGCTGACATTTGCAGGCTGCCCTCCTGATTGGTCCCCTCGCCGAGCTGCTCACGGGTTCATTCAACTGTTAAGCACCTCCCCGTCTCTCTAAAGGACATTATAATGCAAGAAGCCCCCTTTTTAACCACAAACCGAATTTTCTTTCATTTAGGTGATCTATATATATCTATATCGTATAGCTTATAGCTTATATCTATTTTAAATAACTTAAAGCCGCTAAAATTTGGGGGGGAACAGCTTTCGCCCTGGAGCGGTGCGCGATGCTGTCTCACGCCGACCTCCTGGACGCCAGGCTAGGTGAGTGCGCGCCTCTCGCCCGGGCAGCCAGGAGAAGCCCGGGCAGGAAATTGTCAATTTGTTCCTTATTTTACCTTAATGTGCCCTAAATGGACTAATTTCTTTAAAAGTAATTGTGCTGCATTAAAGTTTAATTTAATTTAACATCGTCTTTAAAAAAAATCTATGGAATATGTAGATCCAAAGGAGTTGGATGATGTTGTTACTTTTTGTTTTTCTTATTTTTTCACTTCCTCCCTCCCCCTTATTATGTTTCGTTTTTTTTTTTTTTTTTTTTTTGAAGGGGGCGATCTACCCCGTGATAATTTGTTTGGAGGCTTGTGGTTTTTTTTTTTTCCCTCTCTTTTCCCCTCCTGTTTGCCTTAATTTCAGATTTCTTTCTTCTCTTTTACCCGCTCTGTCTCTCTCCCCATACCTCTTTCTGCTCCTCGTTTAAGTATGGTTGAATTTGCAAAACTCAGTCTTGAAGGAGAAGCCACTGCAATAGAAGCAATTTACTTAGTGTACTCACTGAGAAAGGAGAAAAGCCAGATTCATCCTCGCAGGCATCCGGCCTGCAAAGGGAGTCGGCATTGCCAATCAATGGCTGAGAGGAATGTACCTTTTATATCTCCGGAAAGAAAAGTTGAATTCTCTAAAGTTTGATTCACTGTTATGTCTAGAGACTTTACTTGAGTTTTCTTAAAGATGTCTGGGTTACCGGGCTCTGGGTTTCCGGTTTGGGAATCTTTGGTGATGGATGTGACTCCATTTTCCAAACACTTTCTCTGATTTGAGGGGGAGGCGGAGCTGATTTGGTTTGATTTCGGGGGGGTGGAAAGCTTGGAAACTTATTCATTTTCCGAAAGGGAGAGGGAATCGGCTGAGGGTCGGAGGTAGAGTTCTCAGGCTGCCTAAGCGCAGGTGGGGCAGCAAGGGAGAAAACTGTTTAATTTTCTTTCTTTCTTTTCTTCCCACCTCCCCTCACCCCCTGCTCGGTTCTAGGATAAGCTCTGGAGTTCCTAGAACGCCGAGCGGGTACGGTTCATGAAAGGGTCTCCGAGGCATGTTTCATTGCCGGGACTAGGAATGTTTCATTGTGGGAGAGACGAAAGCATGTGTTGTTTACTAAGGGACCCCGCTGCGGAGAGAAGGGAAAAGGCCGGGAGACGGTCTTGCAACCTGGCAGTCCAGATCCTGGGGCCCCAGGCTGAGCACCCCGGGAGACTGCTCCGTAGGGCGACCGTGGGCGCAGAGGGGGCCGAGCACGGGGCTGGACAAGGACCACGCGGGGCGTACAGTCCCTCCTGGAATGGCCAGGGCAGTAGTGACCGCCATCCCCTTGCCTCCTCAGGTATGAAAGATGCCGCCGAGCTTCTGGGCCACCGGGAGGCGGTGAAGTGTAGGCTGGGCGTAGGGGGCTCTGACCCCGGGGGCCATCCGGGGGACCTAGCGCCCAACTCCGACCCAGTGGAGGGAGCCACTCTGCTGCCCGGGGAGGACATCACCACAGTGGGCTCTACGCCGGCCTCACTGGCGGTGAGCGCAAAGGACCCGGACAAGCAGCCGGGGCCCCAGGGCGGCCCGAACCCCAGCCAAGCCGGTCAGCAGCAGGGCCAACAGAAGCAAAAGCGCCATCGGACGCGCTTCACCCCTGCTCAGCTCAACGAACTGGAGAGGAGCTTCGCCAAGACTCACTACCCCGACATCTTCATGCGCGAGGAGCTGGCACTTCGTATCGGGCTGACCGAGTCCCGAGTGCAGGTACGCTGGGCTTGGGCGCCAGGGAAGACAAGGAGGGGGTGGGAGGAATTAGGCAAAGGAAGCAGGGTCTTTCCTTCCCTTACAGGGATCCTGGGCTAAGCTTTCCTGGGTGAAGTTAGCTCCTCTGCCCGCGAACTGGCCCCATCGATGGGCAGACAGTGCCCCCATCTCCTGCCAGTATAACCGCATTTCCACAGAAACTCCTCCAAATCGAAGCTGGCGTCATTCGATTGTTAGGTCTCTTCCTTCCTCCTGAGAAGGAAATCTCCGGGTCTCCCACCTTCCGTGTCTCCTAGGCGGCTAACCCCCGCCGGCAATTCCACTCCAGCTCCCGTTATAGACAAGTATTTCATTACCCCCTAATGAGTTTGGGTCGTGTCTGGATAAATGGGAGAATGCATCATACAATACAGAAAACACGACAAAGGAGAAAATAAGGCGAAGTAGGCGCCTTTCAGAAAAGATCCACACCTGGGTTTTCCTGTATATCACACTCCTGCCGCGCTCAGGCAGAATACCCTCTAGCTTCGATGCTTATAAAGGCTTCGAATCTGGTGGCCTACCAATGCGCTGGGGGCAGCTGGAGCTATCCCCCACAGCCTATGAGTCCTGGTTTCCCCTAAAGTAACTTGGGCAGTGTGTGTGGGGTGGTGGCGGTGGGGGGTGATAAGGGCTTTCTGGCATAGCTACCCGATTTGAAGAAAGGACATTTAGGTCAGAAAAGATTGACTAGTAGTAAGCAAAATCATTACTGATCCCTTGTTCTGGTCCAACCACCCTCCAAGTTGTAAATTATATATAACTTACAAACCACACCTGTAACTTTTCTGAAAATTGGGGTATAAAAGTATAAGTCCAATGAATCTCAGGTTTTTTCCACTTTTTAGAAGAATGAAAACATTATATCAAATGTTTTATGGATAGGTGCTGGAGGTGAAAATTCCAAGAGGGGCGGTTAGACTTGAGCTATCCAGGGTGCTGAAAACCTTTCCAGCCTGTCCTCGACAGGCTCTTTTCTATTCCTTATCCTGTGTCAATCTCAGCTCTAGCTGGTATCAAAAATTTTAAAGATCTCCGTTTTACAAATTTTAAACATCAAAGTCTAAAGGTCTCAGTTACTTTACATTTGATCTAAAAGTCAAAAGTGTTCAAAATCACAGTGTTGAATTTTTGTTTTCATTTACCATTTTAAAGACTGTCTAACCTTCTGTTTTAAACAGAAAATAAATGTCATTGGGGACTTAAGGTGGTCAAGTTAATAAAGGGTATAACACACTATATTAACAGTTTTACTCAGTGTAAATCTGGTGGTTTCTTTAGTGAACTCTGGAAGCCCTGAACCATGGGCCATTGAAATTAAGCATCAGAGCCACATTAATTGCATTGTACAGATGTACATTATTAATGCTCTTAAGCTTTTTTAAAAACCTTACTCCTCTTTTAAATCTGAAATTGAGTTCATACCTTAACAGAAATATACAATTTTAATATTTTCATTACTGTTAATGATAATACTGGCTTGTTAAAATCTTGTCAGTTCAAAATTCATAAATTTTTTTCACTCAAGAGAAATACTATATAATAATTTTTAAGGACTAAAATGCTGTTGCTTAACCTAGGCTTACTAGTAATTAGTTTGAATTAAAATAGAACTTAGAATCACAAATAAAATATAACTGGACAACTGACTTTATGAAAAAAGAAAACGAGGTCTATTAAACTTTATTAGGTCTTCCAAAGGTTAATGGCAGTGATTCTTTTAATATAAAAAGTTATAAATGAAATAAAGCACAAACTATGTAATAGAAACAGTTATTTTTAAGAAGTACACAAAAGAATAATCAAGAAGGATAAAGACAGAGTACTTTAATTCTTCTAGCATAATGTTCAACCAAAGATAATAGCTTGATGCTGCTGATAGGAAAAATTTAATAGAATGGTAATTTCAATATTTTTAAAAATAATGTTCCATAGTTTAAAAAGTAATCAGATCAATATAACCTTCTTAATTAACATTTCAAAATGATTAACATTATGTAATGTAATTCAAAAATAATTTATGTAAAATGTATTTACTTTGCAATTCACTGTATCTTTGCTCCTTGACCAAATTCAAATTAAGTAGTAATTGGTTTATGTTCTTATATGATGAGTACTTCATAGTTTTCTTTATAGTTAACAGATTACCACAAATTCTTTTCAGTATGTGGGCCACTGCACTGATTAAAAATGATCTAAACATTTAATTTATTGCAATTGTATGTTTTTAAAGATACTTTTTGATTCTAGACTAAATGACCCAATATACTTATTTTTATCTATATCTGCCATATATCATCCTTTTAAGTATTTATTAAAGCACCTCTACTCACACGGAGGCCAATTCCATGTCTGATATCACTCCTCTTTTCTGGCTAGTGTAATAAAACCATTCCTTTTATAGCATGCCATTATTAGAAACCAATTTCAGAATTATTTATAACCTGGAATGGCTTATTAAGCAGCAATGCGAGAATCATGCAAATTACGCGATCAAATGCAATATAATAAGCATAATCATTAGTCTCTAGCACGGATTAATTAACTTTCAATATTTTATTTACATAAAAACCAAATCAGTGAAATAACTTCTGCACAGTCAGGCTTGCCTTTCAATATTTTATACGAACAAAAATAATGTGCTGTAATTCCATTGACCGTGTCCCCCAGAATGGCCCTGTCACCTGCCACATCTTAATAGGGGGACAAGCCGAGAGTATTTTCTAGTTTTCTAATGGAATGAGAAATTGCATTTTCTTCCTCTCCCAGCACTATTAAAGTGTAATGAATTCGGCCCAGAGTTCACGGCTGGCTGATCGAAATGAACCTGAGATCTAGGCTTTAATACAGCTCCCCAGATTTCCTCCCAAATCTTCACATTAATCATTTGCTGGATTCCAATGAGATCTTCATAAAGCGTTTGCTTTGAGGGGGGGAGAAAGTAATATTCTCTCTTTCTCCCCTCTTTCTCTATTTCTGAGCCATTTATAGGTGGGGAATTAAATGGGCTATATATTTTAAAATACATTTACAGTATGTCTATATTACTGTAACAGCAGATATCATGAAAGTGGATTTTTAAATTCCAACCTCCATTAGATTCTCACTGTTGTATTAAGCATCTTCTGAGAAGAGCTGCATTTCAAACTGAGTACAAAGTTGGCTGTGGCTGCGGTTAATATATTTCCTGGAGTTGTCATCTGTGCATTCTCAAAATCTCCCTTAGGTTTTACCTGCATTTTAATCCGTCATGCTCTAGTTTTCAAGTGGAAACATTCACATTTTAAAAACATATGCATCATAGCTTGGAACGGAGGTGCTCAGACCCCATGCAGATTTTTTCCCCCCAATCCCAGTAAGCCATGAAACATAAAAAATTTTGTAGCCATCATTTGACTACTAACCCTCAAACATAATTGAGCACAATTTTTCGATTATTTCTACAATATTTAGTTCTTCAACAGCTGTTCTTTTCCGCTTGTGCCTGAGATTCAGAAATCTTTCTGGCAGGCATATTTTCTACTGAGATTCTTCTGGGCAATTCCTCCCCTCTTTCTTCTGTTTCTTTCCCCACTCTCCACACCATGCCCACCGCAAACAGTCAGACATTTCAGAAGTCACTGACATTTGCAGGGTGCTGGGAACCGGTCTTTAATCTATAGATACCTTTCAAAATATGTCTGGGTGCCGAATGTGAGGTATGGGGACCATTTTGGTCACAGACACCATCCTGTCTAGGGCTCCACCTGGTCCAGCCTTGGATGGATAATGCAAAGTGACCTGTGGCAGTCGGTCTCCTCGAGGTGCTTTCCTGGGCTCCTGTGGGTTACTCTCCACTAACAGCTCAATCCTCGGCCTGCTGCCGCACTGATCCCAGTCTCTATCTAGGGCCCTGCTGCCTCATTTAATCCACTGTGCCACCAGCTCAAGGGGCTTTAACAGGGAAAGGACCCTGCATCTTTACCCAATCTGGACACTCCAGTAGGCAAAAACATGGAAAATGAGGTAGAAACCAGAAAGAGATAAAGTGGTGGGTGATGATGCATGGCAGAAAAGCCAGGGCCAGCCCAAAGGCTGAAAATTCTAGATTGCAGGGCTGTTCATGTTGGTAATGGAGAGTGTAGCTCCACTTGCTTGGGTGTGTAAACTGGTTTACTGGGAAAGGGGGTCAGGTACTCCCATACTTGTGATACTTTAGTTTGCAGAATAAACACTAAAGCGTTGGGATTAACGCATGACCTTACAGTGGTCAAGTTGCATTGACCAAATTAAATTATGAGAAAATTCAATCAGTACCTAAGCTGTGTCCCACATCATTTATATTTATGCATAGTAAACCTCCAGCTGACTATGTGTTGAACTGTAAGCCTGCCAAATGGACAGTCTGGCTTAAAAAAATATCAAATTTAAACATGGGGTGAGGGGAAGTTTTCTTGGTCAGGCAGTTTACTTGATGTATTATGGGAAGAACCTTTCCTTCCCCTGCGGTAGTGAATTTGACATTGACAGGCAAATTTGTCTTATAAAGTCTGAACTTCCAGGGTCCACTGTTAAGAAAAAACTAATAGGAAGATTATTTTCATTTGGAGTATATTTTATCAAACACATCTTTAAAAAGACATCTGGGTCTGTCTGAGCAAAATTAAATTTGATTCATAGATAGTGTGAGCTTTAAACTTGACTTCCTTTGGTTTGTAGTAGTCAGAAAATTTGCTTTTATAGATGAAATTTATAGATGAAATGAGGTGGGGTGAGGGTGGGGTTGAGGGAACTGGAGGCCTTGTTATTTGGGATCCTCAGTAAATTCTTGGAAATAATAGATTTGAAAGCCCTGAGGCTTAGGGCTCTAGCAGCAGGTTCCAGCACACCTGCACAACCCAGATAAAGGTACCCTTAGAGGGGCTTGAGCAGGAGGCACGGACTTGTGGCAGTAGTACCAGTCGCTACGAATCAGAAGTCATTGTCGTGACCCAAACTACACCATAGCTCAGTGGCGCTTGCTTTCCCACATGGATCACTATGTTAAGCTCTCCGCTCCGTCATCCCTGGCGTTAGGGGTTTTCTTTTGTCTTTCGATTTTGAAACCGGCTTTGTCATCCACAGCTCTTCATCAATTTCCAAATTTCCAGCATTTCTGAAAATTCTATACCCCATCATTGTTAATGGCACGCTATTAGGCCACACGGGTATACATGTTTATCTTCATTTGTACACCTGTGGGTCCAGGTTTGACAACATGCCTGCCTGCAGACCAGTGCGTCTCAGCGGCTCGCAGAATGTGCCGGCGCGCAGGGGCGTGGTGAATACTGCGTGTGGTGTCTGTCTGCACCATGTGTAAGTGCTCCCGGCACGGTCACTCAGGACTCCTGGAGTTGGCGCCCGGTGGAGACCCGGGGCGCCGGTTGCCTAGGGCTGGTGGAGAACCAGGGTCCCCGGCTGCGTGTGGGGGCGCGCCGGGCCGATGGCACGCGTTCGGCCCGGGGCCGAGGGGGTGGACCCGCTGCGGGTTTCTCGGGCTCGGGCCGCCGACGCTCCTGGCCGGCCCGCGGGCTAACAGCGCCCTGTGTGTCTCCCCACCCCCGTCCACTCCAGGTCTGGTTCCAGAACCGGCGCGCTAAGTGGAAGAAGCGCAAGAAGACCACCAACGTGTTCCGCGCGCCGGGCACGCTGCTGCCCACGCCAGGCCTGCCCCAGTTCCCGTCGGCTGCCGCCGCCGCCGCCGCCGCCATGGGCGACAGCCTGTGCTCTTTCCATGCCAACGACACCCGCTGGGCGGCGGCCGCCATGCCGGGCGTGTCGCAGCTGCCGCTGCCGCCGGCGCTGGGCAGGCAGCAAGCCATGGCGCAGTCGCTGTCCCAGTGCAGCCTGGCGGCCGGGCCGCCGCCCAACTCCATGGGCCTGTCCAACAGCTTGGCGGGCTCCAACGGCGCGGGGCTGCAGTCGCACCTCTACCAGCCCGCCTTCCCCGGCATGGTGCCCGCCTCCCTCCCCGGCCCCAGCAACGTCTCCGGCTCGCCCCAGCTCTGCAGCTCCCCGGACAGCAGCGACGTGTGGCGGGGCACGAGCATCGCCTCCCTCCGCCGCAAGGCGCTAGAGCACACAGTCTCCATGAGCTTCACTTAATGCCGCCGCGCCCGGCCCGCTCCGCCCCCGGCACCGCCCCCCGGTCCGCCCCGAGGCCCCGGCGGCGCGCGCCCGGGCCCCCCGCTCCCTGCCCCGGCCCTCGCCCGGGCGCCCTGCCCCGCTCTCCCGCCGCGGCCCCGGCCCCGGCGCCCTGCTCCCTCCCCGCCCGGCCTCCACCACGTCTCGCCCGGCCCTTCCTTCCCTCCGTCCTCCTCTCTCCCGGGCTCACCCCAAGCCTCGGCCCGCGAGGCCTCCCTCCCGCCTGATTCCGCTCCCCGCGCCCTCCCCGCCGCGCCCCACCCGCCTCACCTGGCCCCTCCCTCCGCCCAGTCCGAGCGGCCGGCCCCGCGCCTCCCCGCGCCCCGCCGCCTCCCGGCTCGCACTCGCCGTGCTCGCGCCCTCCGCCTGGCCTTCCGACTGGCGGCGTTCCCACCCACAGCTTCCCCACGACGCCTGCGGCCCCCTCGCCCCGCGCCTCGCCCCGGTCCCTTCTTGCCCCGCTCCTCACGGCCCCCCCTCCCGCGCCCTGCCGAAAGCATCCTTCCCGCCATTTTACTTAGCAGGGAGTAGACTCAGGATCTGAAATCAGACACCAATGGACTGGTTTGTGGGCAGAAACACACACACACCCGCACTCTCGCTCACTTTCAGACACTACACACGCGCGCGCGCACACTCATACACAGTGCACCTAGGTGACACACGGACGTGTTCAAGGGACAGCACAATGTTAGGATTTTTGTCTAAAAGGAGGACAAGCATCTAACCGCCTCATCTGAGGGCCTAACTGATTACAATTTGATTTATCCCTGTATTCTTGCACCGATCTCCTTTCTTTTTTCTCCCACTATCCGTTCCTTGCCTTGTCCATCCAGTCACATACGTGCAGCCGTGTGTTGGCTTGCAAGAGAACGTTTTGGTTTCATCTTACTTTTATTTTCTTAAGTACAACTATGTGAGTGTTTTGAGGGAAGGCTTCTCAGGAGGAACATGTCAGTGGATTGGGTGGCTGGAGTAGACTAAAGCAGTCATGTGATGAAGAGGTGATCTTACCCATTTTGATAAATGTCTTTATGAGAAAGAGTAAAAGAAACATGTAAGAAAATTTTCCTTTTGTAAAAGCAAAAGCCACGTCTTTTTTTCTGGATCCTTCAGGACTGGGGTTTGTTTGCTTCCTGTTTTCCGTTTCTCTCTCCTCGCGCTGCTCTGTGCCCTTGGTTGTTTTGTGGTCGTCCAGTCGTTCCTCGTGCCCCTCGGCCACTGCCCTGGCCCCTGCCGGCTGCCGAAGGGTGCACTCAGGCATCTACAACCCTGCAACTTTGTACAGAGAAACGCAATCAGCTCTTTCTGCATGTGCTGGTCAAATCCAAACCCAGAGAACAGAAGCGCTTTCGAAGAATGAACAAACATGTGAAATAGGATGTTTTGTGTAGATAAAGCATTCTTGTTACATACTGGTCAATTTGTGATATGTTTTAACTTATTGTCTGTGCTTATTTATGGAATTTGGTTTTCTTAATAAATGTTTGAGCTAATATAAAGCATATTATTTGACTTTTCCGAACAAGTTTATATCAAGTTAAATGTAAATGGATAAAATAAAATCATTTTCAGTATGTGATATGGAGAATGATGGGTTTTGGTGTGAGTCTGAATGACAGAAGGGTCTCGTGGGGGTAAGGGAAGAGAACTTTTCACAGAGGTTCGTTCTCAGTTGGTGCCCAGTTGGCGGGATTCCCGCGTCTGAGACTCGTCTGCCCTTCGGTGTGCCTGGGTTCAGTGGGTTCAGTTCCTAATTCGCAGCGCACCCTAGGCAGGACCCACGGATACAGCGTCCCCGCCGGCAGGCCCAGCCTGCAGTCCCCGGGTACGCAGGCCGGAAGTGAGAGGCCGCGCGGCAATCGCCTCACGCGAGCTCGAGGCCTCGCGAGGCTTCAGGTCGACCCCTGCCTCTGAGCCCGAGATGGGCCTCCGAGCGCAGCTGCCGGCACTTAACACAGGGCCCGAGAGTCGATAAGCTGCTCGCGTGAACGGTCTCTACCGGACAAAGCAGCGGACGGGAGCCCTCGTCGTCGGGCTGCGTCTGGAAGGACCACGGTGACGGAAGCGTGGAGAGCTCCGGAGCTCTGCCTTCTGGCGTCTGCCCCAAGGTATCCGGTGGACTAGAGAGGCCCCGGGCCCTCCCCTGGGGCCTAGGCCTCGAGGCCGTCCGAAGGAGGCTGCCGGTCCCCTCCGTGTCGGGGGTCCAGGCCTCAGACGCCTGGGGCTCCAGGTGGGGGCACGTCATCGGGAGAAGGGTTCCCGGGGCGCCCTGGCTGCGGATCAGGACCTCTCAGGCCTTCCCTGGTTTACTCTGGGTTTGCTCTAGTTTTCTAGGGTCCATGCTTGGGTCGAGCTAACCTCAAATTTAGCCACGTGTTCAGCGCACGTCCCCACACTAACTGGTAGTGAAAAATGGCTGCAGTTTGTTTGTGGCAGAATGAGACGGAAGGTTTCGGGGTTTTTTAAAACTTGAAGGCAAATCGGTATCGCAGGCTTCCTTTGGAAGACTAACCAAAATCAATCTTGTGGTTTGAAATTTAACGGTCATTATAGGCATTAAAATGCACCCTTTCCCATGGGAAGATTTCTCATTTAGTTGCCGCAGAATGGAAACCCTAAAAACACCCTTGTCCTAGAACACAATTTCAAACCGTTGGGCTAGGTGTGAGCTTAGTAACAAATACTCAGCTTAAAAGAACACAGTGGGGTCTCCTGGAAGGTGAGGACAAAAAGGCATGGTTTTCTATGACAATGAAAAATCATTGGTTCATGTTATCTTAGGAATTTTAATTAAAGGGGTTCACACAATATTTCAGTTCTACATTTTCTAAAGGGTATATAATGTTAGAGGGTATTTCTTAAGGGTATTTAATGTTAAAATATTAAAGAAGATAAAAACAGGCTTATGTGGAATTTCATATAAAGATGGAACAGTTTTATATTTTAAAACTCATCTTAGATTTTAATTTAGCAGTGTGATAACCAAATTTCTAAAATATCTGTAGGTGAAAAATACTTTTCCTTGTTTTTGCATTTTGTCATATTCTCCGTTGGCTTAGTGCTTTTTTTTTTTTTAAGTTGAATTTGTGGATACTGTAATCTCAAGTCACATTTAAGAGATCAGTACAAATCACACATTGTTTCACCACTGAGCATGGAAGGTTGTTTACAAGGATGCTAATTTTACAGCTTTTTTATGCTGCTATAAAGCATAACTTTATGATGTAGGAATGCAATAAAGGATGCTAAGTGGAATCTTTAAAAATTGTATTTCTGAAAGGCAAGGGAAATGGGACTTTCATTTGAAAAAAAATGGGGCAACTCAGAACACTGATGAGAAGTTGCAAATCAACTGAAGTGATAGATGCCTTCAAAGATACTTATATTTCATAATGTAATGTTATTTATCAATATTATAATGAAAGTGTGCAGAGTTTTTCACTTTACCTGACTCTGGAATAATATTTGTTTCTATGGCAATAGATTTTTGTATTAAGAATTCTGAACATTCTAATGTCATAGATGCCATTAGCATAAGGGAAGGCAACCTGGTCTAAATTGTTAAGGTTGACAGTTTAGCAGTGATAAAAAGCAGATAATAAGAATCTCAATCACAAGCCTGAGAGATTTCTGCATTTTGAGGGAGGAAAAAAAACCTAACAACAGTGCCATGCTTCATATTACTTTTTCACTCCTTATCAGCAATTCTGACTCAAAACTGTTAAAGTTTGAAAAATAACTAATTATATTCTGTAAGGGAATAGAGATAATAACGATGAGTAATATCAGGGAACAAGGTATCTAAGTACAGCATGTCAGATGTCCTGCCTCTAATGAGTTGTACTTTTTGCTTAGTAGTCTTTTTTTGGCATTGAATACCATCACCACGTGCTAGCTAGAAAAAGTCAAAGTCTATTATGATGTAACTATATGATGGGTTTATTTGAATACGCACTTTTATCTCTGTATCTTTATTTTTCAATATCGGTACTGAATGTCATACATGGCGTGCAAGTGATGGCATAGTAATGATCTTGCACTTAGTTTACCTTTTGTGGATGGTGGGAGAAACAGAACAGAGGAGTTTAGCCTACTAGACATGACGTTAGACACTGAATAGAAAATAACATGCAGAGCAATTTGGGTAAATCAAGGTAGATGTAAATGGAAAATGTAGAGGAAGTTCTAACTTTGAGGCAATTTATGCTTGATGTCATCAGTGACTGCTTACCTTGAAAATGAAAATGTTTTTAATTTGTGTTGTGGACTTCACGTATTAATTTTTAGGGTAAAGAAAAAACCCACAAAGATGTGTCTCCTAGTAATGGCAGTAGTTAACCTGTCAGTTGAAAGAATGTAACCTTCCTTTTCTCCTTTTCATGACATAAAGATAATCTCATCTGAGGGCATTTATGTGAAGAAATAACAGCATGGCATGGTGAAACTACTGGCTCATTAATCCTGGCATCTACTTCCTACAGGGTTCCTTGATTAGTTAGATTCATTCATCGGGCATTTCAGAGTTTTTGATTTGTCACCATTGGCTAGGTTCACTGAGTTCAGACTAAATTGAGCCAGAAGCAATGTTTATTAGTAATTTTGTAGTACAGGCTACCCTAATAATTCAACCCAAATATCTCATCTGAAAAAATATCCATTCACCCTCTCTTCTAATGTGGGTTGCAGCTGTGTTCGTAGGGAATTGAAAGAACACAAGTGATTGGGCATGTATTTTCTAAATTATTAATATGATGGCTAATAGCTATAAACCCATCTTCATATCCAATGCAGAAATTATGATTCATTTTAAAAATGAAAGCAGCAGCAAAGGGGGGCACCCCCTGCCTGGCTCTCTGCTAACTCTCATCAGTGCAGAGCATTTGGTACTGGAACCATGGCCTGTTTACATGTGGTCATTACAGAGAGAAACAGAACAATGCTTTTCCGCATGCATACTCTATCAAAACAAGGCCTGAATTTGTACAACTTACTGGAACATGCTTTTAAGGAATTTCAGGCATGAGCTACACAGAGGGCCCTCTTTTGCTTTTGACAATGTCGTAATCAGTCTTTAGGCAGACACAGTTAGTTTGTGCAGTTAAGCTGCATCTTCCATCCGCATGATCAGATACCCCATACATCCCAGTGTCCATCTTTAAAGCCACCTTGAATTATAGATATACTTACTGCAGTTGTTCCTGCTGCCACAGTTCGTCTTAGTTCTGAGTTGAAGTGATTCACAAGTACCAAGAAATATATAATTAACTCATAAGACACATATACTATATATTCTTTATGTCTTTCATTTAAATGTCCCAGGACTTGACGTGCTTTTTACTCACAGTCCTTATTGATCCTATTTCAGACGAACCTAATCAAGGTCAGTTTAAGAACTCCTAGGAGCCCTTAGCACTGAAAAGATATGTGATTCTTATGAAATTAGAAATACTAAATTGTAAAACACAAAACATAGGTATACTGAAATTAAATTCTTCCTAGATTTTCTAATTTCTGAATTCTCAATGAGCTCAATGAAGTTGAGTTGGTCTCTTTTTTGCTGCCCTTGCTTTATTAGTTATCACCTGCTTTTCTGCTATTAGGTACTGCAATACTGATTTCAGAAATAACATTTTCTGAGGGTATCTATTACTTTTCCTCCAGTAGCCTACATTTGCACCCTGTTTTTCAGCTGCTAGAGGGCATTATCTCATTTAAATCATCATGGCATCTTTATGAAGTAGATATTATAATCTCTATTTTACAAAGAAATTGAGACTCATAGGTAACTGTGATAAAATTAAACATGGTTTCAAGAATCTAGGAACACTCATTTCCTGTTAAACTTTATCCTCTCTTTAGAGGTTAATTCTTTCATGATAGTTCTAGTGTGCCACTGAGAAGGCTCTTTATTGTATGAGCAATCTTTATCAGTGAAACTGTCCCCTTGTGACATCTCTGGGCTGAGGTCGCAGGAAACTTGGGAACTAGCTCTGGGAACACTTGGCGGTGGTGGCATTATATGTGAAGAAAGGGATGGTTTGTCCACAAGGGAGAGGATCCTTAACTCCCTTGGTGCTTCCAGTATGTTTCTTGTCTGTCCCTGCAAGATTTTATGGGATATCTTTTGATGTTGCTTTTATGTAATATAAAGTAGTCACAACTCAATATAAGCTTATTTCTCACCCTTCTGTTCTCCCCATATCACTAACCCTCAGTCAATCATAGAATTATAAAATCTTAGCATTTAAAGGGCTCTTTGAAGTCATGTTCAAATTTCTTGACCACAGTTGTCTGTTTTTCAGTTCTCACCAAGTGGACTGGCAGATTCTGGTTAAACACAAAACCTCTATTATTGGCCCAACTTCCAGTAAGTGTTGGCTTGGCCAAGAATTTCATTTGTGTTTTTCTGTAAGATTGAGCTTAGTCTGCCTCATGCTCTTTCTTCTATAGTCTTCCCTCACTGGGGACTGTCTGTGACACCACTTAGTACTGAAATTATTTTTCTTTTTAGTCTTTTATTAAGATTTTTATGAGTCAGTATAACCACTGGGCTATACTGTGGAACCAGAGAAACCTCTCTGGCTGAACATAAGTACGGTTTGTTCTTTATACAAATTCCACGTAAGTGAAGTGATTCTTGTGGACCCCGTTCCTCTATGTGTGACTCAGTGATCCAAGCTATTTTCATTTTGTGGCTCAACTACTTCATTATGGGGTTTCCTTCCTCTTTGGGGAAGGAAAAGAAAGAACTTGAGGGTGTGAATTGACTCTCATGCTTTGGGTCAAACTTCTGTTCAAGATTCAATAAGCAAGAGCTAGTTAGATGGCTTTCCCTAATTGCAAGAGGGCTGGCAAATGTAGAGGAGTACATGGATTGTCAGTGAGTAGAATATCTCTGCCACAATCTTATTCTCCCTGTGATAAACACCTCTAGTTCTCTTACTTAAAATGTTTTTCATACTTGGAAGCCAACTGTTTTTTTTGTGTGTGCTTTTTGACAAGGCATGGAGGTGGGAGGGTGCTAGAGAAACTGATGATATCCAAGCTCTTGAGAAACCTCCCATGTGATTAAGGGGACAAGACAAATATATTTTAAAAAGAAAACTGTACAAGGCAGTTTTTAATGATTTGATCAAGTGCTCAGTACTCTGATCCTTATTTTAAATGAGATGGAAATTCAGAGAAGCAGGAACTCCTTGCGGATCAAATTCCTGGGCAAGGCTGCCTGAAGGGACTGGGCTGCAGAGGATGGCAGTGCCTTCCTTGAGATTTTCTTCTCCACTTAGTAGAGTTCTTTTGACCTCTCCTTGTAGATCTCATTTCATATCAGTAAACTGTTTGGTTTCCTATATCGTTACTAAATTCTCCACCTGTCCTCTTAAGTTTGAAGCCACTGACCAGATTTAGGCCTCTAATGACCAGGACCAGCCACGGTGGACCATCTGCCATACTCAGGTTAATAGCCATTCATAAGCTGATAAAGTGTCATCAGTATCGCTGATACTACCCAGCTGGATAAATTATAGCAATATAATTCCCCAACATCTAACATAGACTCTGGCACATAGTAGGTATTTGGTAGATGTTTATTAAGTTGAATTTCAGATATGTTGGTGTTAAACCTCCCAGCTTATTGCACTTGGTATTTGTCTGTCATGTCTCAGGGAGTAGTTACCACTTTAAAAATATCATATATTAAAGGGCTTCCATTAAGGTGAAAAACAAACGAATTACTCCTGATAACAAGCAAAATAATAAATTCATTCTCACCAGAAGAGACCATGCTCATTCTATGGTGAGCTCCTTGCTCACTTGGAGTAAACTGGCCACCTGTGGGAGGCTAATTACCTTTTCCAAAGAACTGAGGGCCCATGTAGCATCTTCGAAAAGATAATTTTGTAAGTGATGCTCAGGTATCTTGGAAGAGTTAATATGCCACTCTTAGGAACTCCAGTGACTGGATTGTTTTGCACAATAGAGGGAGGAGCACATGCTTGCCAGGAAACCAGCCGTTTTGAATTTCCCTGTTGGAAGACTTAAGAGCTTCATTTTCATTTTAAACTTAGTAGCTTCTCTGAGAACTGGTTGTATGAGACATTTCAGGTTTGAAGAGTTATGATGAGAATTTTCTTCTTAGGCAGAACTCCAAAGCAGGCCCTTCAGGTTCTGGTAGGGGTTGCTCGTTAGGAGGTTGCTGCTTCTCAGGGAGATTTCTTTTTCTTTCAGTTATAAAATATCAATCT
Source organism: Ovis aries (assembly GCF_016772045.2). NCBI lineage: Eukaryota > Metazoa > Chordata > Mammalia > Artiodactyla > Bovidae > Ovis > Ovis aries. The sequence continues at coordinate 8,798,659 of NC_056060.1, read as the reverse complement.
TTGTCCTGACTCTACTCTCTTATAGTTGGGGACCGTGAAGAAATGCAGCACAGTTTGAAAAACATAGTTGTAATCCTTGGTCGGCCATTATCTTACTGGATGGTCTTGGTCCTGTCTCTTAGCAACTGTACGGTTCTGTTTCCTCAGATGATATCTGACGTTCTTTCCCAGTGCTCACCATTTATAATACATAATGTTTGAACTCTATATGGCTGACTAGTGTGGGCATATCAATTAAAAAATACCTGTTAATCAGAGGCCTGCACTGACCTTTGTCTAGTCTGTTTCTTTTAAAGGTATTGTCCTTTTATCTGACAGGAGAGGATCTGATTCTGAGTCAAGTCAGCATTGTGTTAAAGGGAGTGAAAAGGTAAGCATAAAACCTCAGTGTTCTGCTGAAGAGGTCCTCCCACTCATAGTAACCTCTTTGTAATAGGACTAGGGAAGAGGTTGGGGCTACAGTAGAATTATTTTCCAGAGAGGAAAGGAAGATTGGAACATGCAGGTTTAAACTTTCCGTAGACAAATATGGCTGTGCAAGGGAAGCCTCATCCCTGTCCTGAAGTCATTCGTGCCATGGGGCTTGTGTATCATCAGTGAAGCATGGTAGTTGGTGGCAGTCCCTGGTGGCTCAGTGGGTAAAGAGTCTGCCTGCGCTTCGGGAGAGCTGGGTTCCATCCCTGGGTTGGGGAGATCCCCTGGAGAAGGAAGTGGCAACCCACTCCAGTATTCTTGCCTGGAGAATTCCATGAACAGAGGAGCCTACTGGGCTACAGTCCATGGGATCACAAAGAGTCGGACATGACAAAGTACGGCTATACCATGCATTTAACTGAAAAGGAGAAGTTAGGAAAAAAACAGGAAACAAAAACCCAAGACATAGTCTCCTATAAGAAGCACTCTTTGGATATGGATTGGATTGATTGGATTCAGATAGTGTTAGTGACTTGTATAAAGTTAGCAGTGCAACTGGACAGCTACTTAGAAGCTAGTGTGGGACAGTGACAGCATATTTATTCAGTTGCCAAGGCAATACCTTGCCATGGTGTTTACCACCAGGTAGGAGGAGAAACATGGGCACCCTAGAGCATTCACCCTGAGCAAATGTGCATAGGCTAGAAAGTATCTCTGGTCATAACCTCTCTTTGTACATGGATGAAGGCAAATCATTAAAGCCCAGGAGAAACCGGTAAGGTATGTGGAGTTCCATTGTGAGCCTCCAACTTTCTTCCCTCCTGTGAATTTTGAGAGCCCGGACTTTCAAATCCTTTTCCTCATTCAAAATAGGAAATTAGCTGGTAATATTTACATTTTTACTGACCAGATTTAAAGCAGTGTGCTAACTCATTCCTTTAAAACTCTTTTGTTGTAGAAAGAATGTCTTTATCTTAATCTATCTGAAAAACTTGAACATAAGGAAACAGCTGGGAATGATGTTGGAGATCATTTGCCCAGGGCAGTTCTACAATTTAAGGAAGTCATGCTACACCTGAGACGACCCCCAGACAAATCTCCTGTAGTTGTTTGGGGCTGCTCCAGGAGTTGGAGAGAAAAGGAGTACAAGGAAAACTTTCTTCATTTGGGAGGTGGGAACACAGGTATTTTTAAACATTTTCTTCAAATGGCATATATACTCTTGTTTGTTGGACATATTTCCCAATAAGAACACAACAGCAAGAGTACCAGTTGTAATTTCTTCGCTCCCTTGGTATCCCATCTTCAGATACTAGCTTTTTTAAAATTACCAAGATTTTACAGGTTGCTTTAGAGATTGACTGCCTCAGAGCTTCTAAGCACATAGAGACACCTTCTGTATTGTTGGCTTCTCCTTGGTGAAACCCAAGAGCTGGGCTGCAGAGTCACTTCAGCCGTTTATCTGCCTCCTGGCTTTAAAGAAACAGTGGAAACAGTGACAGACTTTATTTTTGGGGGCTCCAAAATCACTGCAGATGGTGACTGCAGCCATGAAATTAAAAGACGCTTGCTCCTTGGAAGAAAAGTTATGACCAACACAAACAGATTAAAAAGCAGAGACGTTACTTTGCCAACAAAGGTCTGTCTAGTCAATGCTATGGTTTTTCCAGTAGTCATGTATGGATGTAAGAGTTGGACTATGAAGAAAGCTGAGTGCCGAAGAATTGATGATTTTGAACTGTGGTGTTGGAGAAGACTCTTGAGAGCCCCTTGGACTGCAAGAAGATCCAACCAGTCCATCCTAAAGGAGATCAGTCCTGAATAGTCATTGGAAGGACTGATGCTGAAGCTGAAACTCCAGTACTTTGGTCACCTGATGTGAAGAACTGAGTCATTTGAAAAGACCCTGATGCTGGGAAAGATTGAAGGTGGGAGGAGAAGGGGATGACAGAGGATGAGATGGCTGGATGGCATCACCGACTCAATGGACATGAGTTTGAGTAAGCTCTGGGAGTTGGTGATGGACAGGGAGGCCTGGCATGTTGCAGTCCATGAGATCGCAAACAGCTGGACACGACCGAATGATTGAACTGAACTGGCTTTAAAGAAGTCCTCTTCCCTCACCGGTCCTTTGGAAAAGCCCTCTTCTCTTTTTCTTGCTTATTTTTATTTCTTGGCTTTAAATCCCCAGAGTCCATTTTTTTTTTCACTGTGTAATATTCTGCTTTGTGGAGAAGGAAATGGCAACCCACTCCAGTATTCTTGCCTGGAGAATCCCAGGGACAGAGGAACCTGGTGGGCTGCGTCTGTGGGGTCACACAGTCGGACACGACTGAAGTAAGTGGCTGGGCAGCACTCTCCTTTCAGTCTCCTCCTTCCTCCCCTGTGACGATCCTGTTGTTTCTTCCAGACAGGCAGCACTCCTGCTCCTGCCCTTGAATGTCTGCTGCTTTCTTATTCTTCTGATACTGCTGATAGAGGGCAGTCATCTGCTCCTAGCATTTAAATTTTATGATATTCCTGTACTCTGTCCTTTAGAGCTCATTACTCTTCAACTTTATTTTTCAAAAGCTTTATTTGTATATAAATATTAATGCAAAGCAACATGAATGAAATCCACTTAAAATCTCTTCCTCTGATTGTTTTCATTGGTTTGTGATCCCTTTCATTCCTTGTATGTGTGCCCATTTAATTTTTTTTAATATTTGTGACCCAAAAATAGGTGATATTTTGCCTCTGTGTACTTTTCATATTGGAGTATGTCTTCCTATTTATAGATTTAATGACTGTAGTATTAGTCATTTTTCTGATTACATAGTCTTTCCTGTTGATAAATATTACCTGTTTATTGTAAGAATTAATTCTAAACACATTTATTCATTCAAAAGGTATTTGAATGCCTGATTCTGTAGCCCCATCACCTAGTTAAACACTATTAAGATCTGATGTATTAGTGTTCTATATGTGTATAGATGAGAGAAAGAGAATTATTTTAAAAGACTCTTTTGTGCATATCAAGTGTCCGGAGTGAAAACACAACAAAAGAAAGTTCTATGCTCATAGCCACATTATCCAGTATGATAATTACCAGTTACATGTGGCTAAGTGAGTGTTAAGTGTTAGTTGCTCAATAGTGTCTGACTCTTTGCGACCCCATGAACCATAGCCTTCCAGGCTCCTCTGTCCATGGGATTTTCCCAGGCAAGAATACTGGAGTGGGTTGCCATTTCCTTCTCCAGGGGACCTTCCCGACCCAGGAATTGAACCCAGGTCTCGGAAGTTCCTTACATGTGGCTGTTTAAGCGAAATTAAAAGTTAATTAAAAGTTCACTTCCTCAGTCACAAGAGCCATATTTTAAGTGCCTAGTGGCCACGATTTTGGGTATCATTATAGAAAGCTTTATGGACAGTGTGGACTTGTGCCAGTCTAGACCAGGGCAATGTAGAATCAAGTTTCTCTGCCTCTTGCTGAGTTCCATGGGACTTCACTCTGAGGTGTGGATTTGTACCATGTAACTTGGCAGTGAGTGCTCCTGAGGGAGAAGAGATATATGGGAGAACGTACGTAGCCATTGGGTTTCTATGTAGATTTCAAAGTAAAGGTTTTTTAAAACAGGGAAGGGGGACCTGAGGAAGGACGTGTTAATGAGCCAGGGGCATAGAATGAGAAGGATGTGCAGTCCAGGTCTAGTATTTCTGTGCTTGCTGTATACCACTATGCTAGTCCACACTTCAGTGATTTGCTCTGTCAGTGTTAACCAAAGAATCCTTTCATGTGAGGTTTTACATTGGATCCATATGTAAATTTGGGACTATATGTTGGTCATTTAGAGTTGCTATTTGGGAGATGTAGTGAGGGTTCAGGAGTAGATCAACTATAATTTAAAGTAGTTATATACACACTCAGATTCTCCTCCAGCAATGTCGTAGCTGTTTGAGGAAACACTGCCTTATCACTCACAGTTTATCCAGTGCCTGATCTGAAATTAGCCATACTTTCTCCTTAGGGTCTCTTAGGGTATCTTCAGTTTCCTGAAGATCTTGAAAATGGTTCTACATCAGACCTGGTGGACCTGGTCAGACGTGCTGTTTCATTTATTATTAATGCAGATCATGGTTGTGGATTCTGTATGAAGATGTGCATAAAAAGCATGCAGATGTGCCCAAAGGGGTAGCTGTTGTAAAGGCTGACTACATTGCACTGGTAGCAGGCATATTTATCACAGGGTAGTCACTGAGAATCCTGATGGATTTATTTCATGACCTAGGCAGTGTCAAGTATGTAAAGAGCAGAGATTCAACTGAGCTAATAGGAAAAAAAAAAGAATATATACAGTTCCTCCTCCCTGAAAACACATAGAGTATGTTTAAACAGTTTTTCAGAGTTTTAAATGGTGATTTAAATATAACCAATTAGTTTTTTTATTGTGGGAACTTAGTTTTAAAATGGAAACTTTTAAAAATGATAGCCTAGTATCCTCTTTGCTGACAATATTGGAGAATCACAAACTCATCATTGACTTAGTTTATATAGCATTGACTATGATGAGTGTTATTGTAGCCATTAATTTTTTAAATTATAAAAAAATTTCAGACAGGTACAGATGTAGAGAGAACAGTGAACTCCCCTGTATCTACGACACAGGTGTAATAAAGATTTTTTATTCCACTTGCGTCATTTATTCTTCTTTCCATACTTTTTCTGTTTGGTATATTAAAGCACACTTTACACATTGCACATGTTTAAATAGACATCTCTCAAAATATAAAAGGATAAGCCGTTTTAAGTACTTTTTACAAACATATTTATTTGGCTGTGCTGAGTCTTAGTGCAGCACTCAGGATCTTCAGTCTTTGTTGCGGCATGCAGCTCTTTAGTTGCAACACGAGAACTGTGTGTTGCAGAATGTGGATCTAGTTCCCTGTCCAGGGATCAAACCTGGGTCCTCTGCACTGGAAACACAGAGTCTTAGCCACTGGACTACTAGGGAAGTCCTTTAAGTTATTTTTTTTATCTTCTAATCTATAATCACATTTGCCTGTCTGAAAAATGTCTTTTTTAGAATTAGTTCGTTTGAATCAGGTCCAAACAAGGTCTATACATTATTGGTTCTTGTTCAGTTGCTAAGTCATATCAGACTCTGCAATCTCACGGACGGTAGCATGCCAGGTTCCTCTGTCCTCCACTGTCTCCTGGAGTTTGAGCTCAAATTCATGTGTATTGAGTTGGTGATGCTATCTAACCATCTCATCCACTGCTGTCCCCTTCTCCTTTTGCCTTCAGTCTTTGCAGCATCAGAGTTTTTTCCAATGAGTTGGGTCTTCACATCAGGTGGCCAAAGTATTGGAGCTTCAGCATTAATCCTTTCAATGAATATTCAGGGTTGACTGCCTTTAGGATTGACTGGTTTGATCTCCTTGCTGTCCAAGAGACTCTCAAGAGTCTTCTCCAGCACCACAGTTCGAAGGCATCAATTTTTCAGCCTTTTTTATTGTCCAGCTCTCACATCTGTACATGACTACTGGAAAAACCATAGCTTTGACTGTATGTTTATTTGTTGGCAAAGTAATGTCTCTGCTTTTTAATATGCTGTCTAGGTTGGTCATAACTTTTCTTCCAAGGAGTAAGAGTCTTAATTTTATGGCTGCAGTCACCGTCCTCAGTGATTTTGGAGCCCAAGAGAATAAAGTCTGTCACTGTTTCTATTGTTTTCCCATCTATTTGGCATGAAGTGATGGGACCAGATGCCATGATCTTAGTTTTCTGAATGTTGAGTTTTAAGCCAGATTTTTCACTCTCCTTTTACACTTTCATCAAGAGGCTCTTTGCTTTCTGTTCTTCATTTTCTGCCGTAAGCGTGGTGTCATCTGCATACCTGAAGTTATTGATATTTCTCCGAGCAATCTTGATTCTATCTTCTGCTTCCTCTAGCCCGGCATTTCACATGATGCACTCTGCATATGAGTTAAATAAGCAATGGGACAATATACAGCCTTGATGTACTCCTTTCCCAATTTGGAGCCAGTCCGTTGTTCCATGTTCGACTCTAACTATTGCTTCTTGACCTGCATACAGGTTTCTCAGAAGGCAGGTAAGGTGGTCTGGTATTCTCATATCTTTCAGAATGTTCCACAGTTTTTTGTGATCCACACAGGAAAAGGCTTTAGCATAGTCAATTAAGCAGTAGTAGATGTTTTTCTGAAATTCTTTTGCTTTTTCTATGATCCAGCAGATGTTGGCAATTTGATCTCTGGTTCCTCTGCCTTTTGTAAATCCAGCTTGTACTGGAAGTTCTTGTTTCACACACTGTTGAAGCCTAGCTTGAAGGATTTTGAGCATTACTTTGCTGGCATGTGAAATGAGTGCAGTTGTGCGGTAGTTTGAGTGCTCTTTGGCATTGCCCTTTGTGATTGTATGAAAACCCACCTTTTCCAGTCCTGTGGCCACTGCTGAGGTTTCCAAATTTGCTGGCATATTGAGTGCAGAACATTTACAGCATCATCTTCTAGAATCTGAAATAGCTCAGCTGGAATTCTATCACCTCCACTAGCTTTGTTTGTAGTGTTGATTCCTAAGGCTCCCTTGACTTCACACTCCAGGATGTCTGGCTCTAGGTGAGTGATCACACCATCGTGGTTATCTGGGTCATTAAGACCTTTTTTTTAAATAGTTCTTCTGTGTACTCTTGCCACCTCTTCTTAATATCTTCTGCTTCTATTAAGTCCATACCATTTCTGTAAAGACTTTACTGTAGTGAATAAAGCAGAAGTAGATGTTTCTCTCGAATTCCCCTCATGATCCATTGAATGTTGGCAATTTGATCTCTGGTTCCTTCGCCTCTTTGAAACCCAGCTTGTATATCTGGAAGTTCTTGGTTCATATACTGCTGAAACCTACCTTGAAGCATTTTGAGCATTGCCTTGCTGTGAAATGAATGCAGTTGTACGGTAGATTCAATGTTCCATGGCATTGCCCTTCTTTGGGATTGGAGTGAAAACTTACCTTTTCCAACTCTGTGGCCACTGCTCAGTTTTCCAAGGTTGCTAACATACTGAGTGCAACACTTTAACAGCATCTACTTTTTGGATTTTAAATAGCTCAGCTGGAATTTCAGCACCTCCACTTGCTTTGTTCGTAGTAATGCTTCCTGAGGCTTGACTTCACACTCCAGGATGTCCAGCTCTAGGTGAGTGAGCACACTATTGTGGTTATCTAGTTCACTTCAGTTGCTCAGTCGTATCTGACTGTTTGGGACCCCATGAATTGCAGCACACCAGGCCTCCCTGTCCATCGCCAACTCCCAGAGTTCACTCAAACCACGTCCATTGAGTCAGTGATGCCATCCAGCCATCTCATCCTTTGTCGTCCTCTTTTCCTCATGCCCCCAATCCCTCCCAGCATCAGAGTCTTTTCCAATGAGTCAACTCTTTGCATGAGGTGGCCAAAGTACTGGAGTTTCAGCTTCAGCATCATTCCTTCCAAAGAACACCCAGGTCTGATCTCCTTTAGAATGGACTGGTTGGATCTTGAAGTCCAAGGGACTCTCAAGAGTCTTCTCCAACACCACAGTTCAAAAGCATCAATTCTTCAGTGCTCAGCTTTCTTCACAGTCCAACTTTCACATCCATACATGACCACTGGAAAAACCATAGCCTTGACTAGACGGACCTTTTCTTGGCAAAGTAATGTCTCTGCTTTTCAATATGCTATCTAGGTTGGTCATAACTTTCCTTCCAAGGAGTAAGCATCTTTTAATTTCATGGCTGCAGTCACCATCTGCAGTGATTTTGAAGCCCCCCAAAATAAAGTCTGACGCTGTTTCCCCATCTATTTCCCATGAAATGATGGGACCAGAAGCCATGATCTTCGTTTTCTGAATGTTAAGCTTGAAGCCAACTTTTTCACTCTCCTCTTTCACTTTCATCAAGAGGCTTTTTAGTTCCTCTTGACTTTCTGCCATAAGGGTGGTGTCATCTGCATATCTGAGGTTATTTGTATTTCTCCCAGCAATCTTGATTCCAGGTTGTGCTTCTTCCAGCCCAGCGTTTCTCATGATGTACTCTGCATATAAGTTATATAAGCAGGGTGACAATATACAGCCTTAACGTACTCCTTTTCCTATTTGGAACCAGTCTGTTGCTCGATGTCCAGTTCTAACTGTTGCTTCCTGACCTGCGTATAGGTTTCTCAAGAGGCAGGTCAGGTGATCTGGTATGCCCATCTCTTTCAGAATTTTCCACAGTTTCTTGTGATCCGCACAGTTAAAGGCTTGGCATAGTCAATAAAGCATAGATGTTTTTCTGGAACTCTCTTGCTTTTTCCATGCTCCAGCGGATGTTGGCAATTTGATCTCTGGTTCCTCTGCCTTTTCTAAATCCAGCTTGAACATCTGGAAGTTCACGGTTCACGTATTGCTGAAGCCTGGCTTGGAGAATTTTGAGCATTCCTTTACTAGCATGTGAGAGGAGTGCAATTGTGCGGTAGTTTGAGCATTCTCTGGCATTGCCTTTCTTTTGGATTGGAATAAAAACTGACCTTTTCCAGTCCTGTGGCCACTGCTGAATTTTCCAAATTTGCTGGGATATTAAGTGCAGCACTTTCACAGCATCATCTCTCAGGATTTGAAAGAGCTCAACTGGAATTCCATCACCTCCACTAGCTTTGTTCGTAGTGATGCTTTCTAAGGCCCACTTGACTTCACATTCCAGGATGTCTGGCTCTAGGTGAGTGATCACACCATTGTGATTATCTTGGTCATGAAGATCTTTTTTGTACAGTTCTTCTGTGTATTCTTGCCACCTCTTCTTAATATCTTCTGCTTCTGTTAGGTCCAGACCATTTCTGTCCTTTATTGAGCCCATCTTTGCATGAAATGTTCCCTTGGTGTCTCTAATTTTCATGAAGAGATATCTAGTCTTTCCCATTCTGTTGTTTTCCTCTATTTCTTTGCATTGATCACTGAGGAAGGCTTTCTTATCTCTTCTTGCTATCCTTTAGAACTCTGCATTCAGATGCTTATATCTTTCCTTTTCTCCTTTGCTTTTCGCTTCTCTTCTTTTCACAGCTATTTGTAAGGCCTCCTCAGACAGCCATTTTGCTTTTTTGCATTTCTTTTCCATGGGGATGGTCTTGATCCCTGTCTCCTGTAAGACAAGAGAAGACTCTACACATGGACATCACCAGATGGTCAACACCAAAATCAGATTGATTATATTCTTTGCAGCCAAAGATGGAGAAGCTCTATACAGTCAGCAAAAATAAGACTGGGAGCTGATTTTGGCTCAGATCATCAGCTCCTTATTGCCAAATTCAGACTTAAATTGAATAAAGTAGGGAAAACCACTACGCCATTCAGGTATGACCTTAATCAAATCTAGGTCATTAAGACCTTTTTTATACAGCTTTTCTGTGTATTCTTGCTTCATTTTCTTAATCTCTTCTGCTTTTGTTAGGTCCTGGCTCATAGCTTTATTGTGTTATGCAAGCCGCTTTACTATGACAAGGCTGTGATCTATGAAGCGGCCATATGTTATAATTATCTGTTGTTACTTCTTTTTAACAGTTTGGTAATATTTAGTGGAGTTTTCTAGGTGGTGCCCTGACAGCTCACTTGGTAAGAATCCACCTGCAATGCAGGAATCCCTGATTCGATTCCTGGGTCAGAAAGATCTGCTGGAAAAGGTGTAGGCTACACACTCCAGTATTCTTGGGCTTCCCTTGTGGCCCAACTGGTAAAGAATCCATCTGCAATGCGGGAGACCTGGGTTCGATCCCTGGGTTGGGAAGATCCCCTGGAGAAGGGAAAGGGTGCCCAGTCCAGTATTCTGGCCTGGAGAATTCCATGGACTGTATAGTCCATGGGGTCACAAAGAGTCAGACATGACTGAAGTGACTTAGCATGCGATTTTGTGATTAGCACAAAATTTAGTGATTATTATAGAGTTGAGCAGCCACTATTATAAGCCATTTTAGAGCTTTTCCACACTCCCCAAAATTTCTTCTAGACTATTTGCAGTCATTCTGTCCTTCAGCTTCCAGCCCCAGGAAACCACTGATCTGCTTTGCTTTGTATACATTTTCCTTTTCTGGACATTTCATATCTTAAGTCTTCAAACAAGAAGTAGTTTCTTTTTCTCTCCCTTTTTCCCCAGCACCCACTTACTGTTCCGTAGAATGCCCTGTGTTCTGGTCTTGTCCTTTTGCCTCTTTCTGGTGTCATTTATCCCTTTCCATGCTTCTTCCCAGAGCAGCTTTATGCAGTAGAACTTCTGCAGCGATGGCACTGTCCTCTGTCTGCACTTGCGGATGGCTGCATGTGGCTTTGAGCATTTGTGGTTGAGAATTTTTAATTTTACTTTGTAAATTTAAATAGCTACATGTAGCTAGTGGCTATTAGTGTAATCAGATTTGGGGTCAACATTTTGGGGCATGACTGTTTCACAGGTAGCACTGTATGGCTTGTATTGGATCATACCAAGCGGCACGAACGTTTGCTTGTCTTACTTTCAGTGATGCAGTGGTTGACCAGTGGGTTCAGGTGGTGGCAGCCTGACCTCCATTGTACAGCTCCCCTCAGCATTGTCTAATGGTTTTGTCCATTTATAAATATTGCCTGAAGCAATTAGTTCACCAAGGCTTACAAAATGGTGATTTCCCACCTAATTCTATTATTTTCATGTTTATGAGCTGAAATTCCTTTATCAACTAGAGTTATTTGGTTATACTAAAATACATTTTGTATCGAAAAGACAAGATAAATGCCTGTTTTTTTTTTTTGCCTTTTAACTGTCAGTCTTAAGAATAAGTCATGTATGCCCTAGTTCTTTCCAGTAGTGTTCAGAGAGGTTTTTTTTTTTTTTTTACTATCATTACACACTTGAGCTTTGTCTATTCACTGTTCTTTAGTCAGTTGTATTTGATGCTCAGCGTACCCCATCTTTGGCCAATAGGAGTTCTTCGTGTTGGCTTACATGTTCTTTTGATAAAACCATAGAGAATACTAATCATTAAGGAAATACAGATCAAAACCACAGTGAGATACCACCTCATACCCAGTAAGAGGGCTACTGTTAGAAAAACAAATAAGTATTTGGCCAGGATGTGGAGAAATCACAACCCTGTATTGTATAGTGTGGTTGAGAATGTGAAATGGTACAGATGCTATGGAAAACAGTACAGTGATTCCTCAGAAAACTAAAAATAACATTACTGAACAATCCAGAAAATGCTTTTGTGAATATATACTTAAAGGAACTTAAAGTAGGGACTCAGGGACATTTTTGTTTACTCATGTGTATAGCAGCCTTATTCACAGCAACCAAAAGATGGAAGCAATCTAGGTGTCCACTGATGAGTGAATGATTAAGTAAAATGTGGTATATACATACAATGGAATATTACTTGGCTTTTAAGAGGAAGGATATTCTGACACATGCTACATTTTAGATGAACCTTGAGGGCATTATACTAAGTGAAATAAGCCAGTCAGAAAAGTACTGGTATTCACTTACATTAGGTACCAAGAGTACTCAAATTCATATATCTAGAAAGTAGAATGGATGTTACCAGGACTGTGTGGAGAATGGGAATTACTATCTAGTGCATACTGAGTTTCAGTTTTGTAAGATGTAAAGAGCTGTGTGGACGGGTGGGGGCGACGCTCGCAGCAGCAGTGTACTTAATGTGCTCGATGCCACAAGCTGTACACTAAAAGTGGTTTAAGATGGTAAATTTTTTTATTTGTATTTCACCACAACTTTCTTTGAAAAAGTGGTTTCATCAGGGCACTCAAAGCTGGTGCACTGGGACAGCCCAGAGGGATGGGGAGGGGAAGGCGGTGGAGGGGTGTTCGGGATGGGGGCACATGTTCACCCGTGGCTGATTCACGCTGATGTATGGCATGAACCACCGCAGTGTTGTAGAGTAATTAGCCTCCAATCAAAACAAATAAATTAATTAAAAAAGTGGTCTCATGAAATTTTAAATGGACACAAGTATGATTGGAGTACATTTAAGTGAGAATGGGAGGAATGGGAATTTAGATAAAGACAATAGTTTGAAACCTTAAAATATATACAGAATCAACAAAAAGCATTTAAAAATTCATTTATATGCCACTTAAAATGAAGCATTGTTATTTTTATATATTTTCTTCATATATGTGTGTATTATAAGAAATTTGTGTCATTAAAAAATCCATTTTCCCTCAGTATTCTGTGACATCTTAAACACATTTAGACCAAACTTATTGTGGAATATCAGATCTGTAAGAGTCATATAGAGCAAGCATCTACTTTAATCTCATGTGTCTGCTCAGTGGTTGGTGGAGCTGGGTCTTGTCCCTGTGGAGTTTTTCTTCGTAGCATTTATCGCAGCCTCTGTCCTTTCACTTTTAGTAATGCCATAACTGATCAGCGGGTTCGAGTGGTGACAGCCTTACCTTCATTGTTTAGCTCCTTACTTAAACTTTTATCTGACGGTCTCGCCCATTGAGGAACATTGCTCCTACCCTAACTCAGAGCTTATCCCTTCTTGCTTGCTCTCCTGAGCTTTTTAGCTTTCTGTCTGCGCTACTGCTTGGTTCCTCTTAACACACCCTTCTAATCCTGCTTCCTTCTTACTCAGAAACTTCTCCATGGCCTCGCAGAAGTCTGTGGCCTGCAAACTATTTAGTGACTACAAAGTGAGTTTTCTTTTGGCTTTTAAATTTGGATGCTTTTAGGCAAGGCAAAGACTCACTCCAGTTTGCTTGATTCTGCTGCTTTTAGCCAGCTCACGTCATTCATCTGCACTCCCTATTTGTTTCTGTAGCCGTTAGGAGAATGCCACCTTTCCTGATGCTTAGCATGGTCTTCAGTGCCCCAAATAATGTCTGCAGTGTATTTTACCAATTTTCTTATTACTCCCCTATAGGAACCCTTTATCCATTTTCTAACACCATTGTGCCCTTTCTTCTCTCTTACCCTTATGCAAATACCTTGAAAATTGGCTCATAGCATAGTTATGACCAGATTCTAGCACTGTGTGTGGAATTATTGGATGAATGAACTTTTCTGGTACAAGTTAGTCTCTTAAAAATCTTTCTTCAAGAAACTCAGACAGTGGAGACTGTGGGAGAAACTAGTATACAAACAGCTAACTTTAATAGTATTATAAATAAAAAAGGACAGTTGTAAAGAGTAATGAATTCTGCTTGGGAGGACAGGTATGATAATTTCTTCCTGGGAGAGCCACGTCATCTATTGTTCCCTGACTACTTCAAATTGCTGATTTCTTTCCTTGTCCTCTGACCATCCCCTTCATTAACACATATTTTTTAGTTCTTTATAACTCTAAATCTGATTATAATCTCCTTGAGAACAGTGATAGTGTTTGTATTTTATACTTGTGTATCCTCCCTTGCTCATAACAGGTAACTCACATTTTTGTTGGTGAAAGTCAAGGTGTTTCATGATAAGAAACAGAAAAATGCCTTACAGTTGTTAGTGCACAGCTTTCTTAGAAGGATGATGGAGGCTCAGAGATGATATAGGACCCAGAGTAGAAGGCGAAGGCTTAGAAGATGGGCAGGAGCCAAAGGGGCCCCAGAGGGTTGACAACCAAAACAGTATGCCCAGCTAGCTGCTGTCACCTCTGGATACTGCCAGGGGTGTGTCTTTGGTGTCTCATCCAGGAAGTAGAAGTTGGCTCCCCCAGTTGGAGAGGTTGATTTTTTTTTAAAGGTAAGAAAAAAAATTTTAAAGTATGTAATACATCTATATGGTAAAGAATCAAAACATGATGGGGATGGGGAGTGAGGTGGGAGGGAGGGTCAGGATGGGGAACACATGTACACCCATGACTGATTCATGTGAATGTATGGCAAAAACCACCACAGTATTATAAAGTAATTATCCTCCAATTAAAATTTTTAAAAAGTAAGAAAAAAAGAATCAAAACATGAGAAGATCTATAGTACAAAGCCTTCCTCTCGCCTTTGTTGCCAAACATTGAAATTCTCCTTTTTATCAGATAGTCATTAGTTTCATGTATATGCTAAAGATTTGAAAGTTGCATTGTAAGCAAATGTAATTAAATATTATTCTCCCCTCTTTTGTACAAAATTGGTAACTGACATTCTGTTCCACTATTCTATGGATTGCTTTTTTTCATGTGTATTGGAAAGCTTTCTACACCAGTACACAAAAGAGCTTTTTCATTCTTTTCAAATAGTATTTCATTGTATGGATATAATATAAATTATTTAAATGCCCTATTGATGGATGTTTTGGAGAAGGAAATGGCAACCCACTCCAGTATTCTTGCCTGGGAAATCCATGGACAGAGGAGCCTGGTGGGCTACAGTCAGTCCATGGGGTCACAAAAGAGTTGGAAATGACTTAGAAACTGAACAACAGTTGATGGACATGTAAGTTGTTTTTGGTCTTTTTCTGTTCTACATCTATTCAGCATTTCTGCACCTAATGCTGTAGTAAATTGTGTTGAACATAAGTTGTTTCTGGTGTCTGTGTCTTCTGGATATTCTTGGAAGCAGAATTGCTTGGCTAAACAGTTTTCCATTTTTAATTTTTAAGATAATGTCAAATTATCTTCCCGAAGAGTTTTTAGTTTTAGTTTCAGCAATTTATGAGAATTCTGGTCTTCCCACAAATGAGGATGATTTTTAAAGATTCAGTCTGGAGATTTATGAGTAGAAAAAGAGACTGAGGAGGAATTATTTTTTACTTTATTTCCACTCCGGGGGAGATAAGTCTCCGGGGGAGATATCAGAGGTAAGGAAAGATAGGCTACTGAGAGCAGTGAACTTGACATGTCGGTAAGATTCAGAGAAGCAGCTTCTGATCGGAGCAGCAGAGGTTTTTCTTCTGCTACCCAAACTCTTGGTCACAGTGTGTTAGAGAGCTTATACAGCGTGTCTCCATGCTGCTTTTCTCTACTCTTCTAAACTTTCGATCTAAATTTTGTGAAAAATTAAGCATTAATATTATACATAGTTTCTCTGTTTTATTGATGTGCTTGCAATTCTTTCCAATGAGGCTTTCAAGAAGATGAAATAGCATTATCATTTTCATCCCCTGGACATCAGCAATTGACTGATTCCCAGCAGTTGGAAAATAAAGTGATTTCCAACTTCCAGACCCAGTTTAGTTTGGGGTTCATCTCAGGTATTATGTGTTGGCAAAATTAGAATTCTATGAAGGGTCAAGTTTTCACCCTAAAATTTTCCTTCTGATAACTAAAAAAATATTTTAGGTAATAATACCATTCCCACATTATTATCAGTTCTGTGCCTCGTTTTTCATTCAGTTATAGTTCCTTCAGTTTCACAGAGACTGTTTCCCCTAGCTACCCTTATGAGCTTTCAGAATTCCAATGTTTTAGTTTTACTTGAACCCCTTTTTTGACAATGTCTTTGATGAATTTATCCTTGCCTTGGATGATGACCATATACAGAGTGTTTAAGGCTTTATAGAATATGTAGATAGATGATATATAGAGAAAATTTTAAGTAGTGAAATTCATGCTTTTTAGATGTATGATAGCCTAATGCCAAATGCCGATGCACTGGCATTTACACATGCTTGCCATTTTCTGTTTGCTAGGCACTGAGCTAGATACTTTCACAAATGTAGTTTCATTTAATTTCGTTCTCACAATGCCTCTGTGAAATAATTATTTCTCTCTCAGCTTTAAGTTAAGGAGATAATCTCAGGGTAAGTCACTGCCCAGTTTCGTATCAGTGGCAATTGCTAGAGCCAGGAATGTAGCCAGTCTTTCTGAATCCAGCTGCAGTGCATTTCCAGCACTTCCTCTCTGGTGTTTAAAAAAATACCCTGAGCAGTAGCTGCAGCATCACTGGAAAATGTTTGTAGTCTCTCTAATTATTTTGAAGATTGAAACACTCACCTGGATGTGTTTGTAAAATGATGAATTATATTCTTTCTACTTTACTCCTTGTATATGCTCATATGGGTGCCTTCGTTCATCCAATAAGTATTTGTTGAATGCCTGTTATGAGCCAGTAACTGTCCTAGGAACTGAGGATAAAGCTGTGAGTAAAACAAGGAGCTCAAGGAGCATCTGGAGCAGCTTACATTCTGGTGTAGACAAAACACGCAAAGGGAGATATAAAGTCAGATGCTCGAGGCTTCCTTTTCTGTTTAGATTACTGG
The DNA here is from genome assembly GCF_016772045.2 of Ovis aries. Lineage (NCBI taxonomy): Eukaryota > Metazoa > Chordata > Mammalia > Artiodactyla > Bovidae > Ovis > Ovis aries. The sequence goes on along the minus strand of NC_056060.1, from coordinate 8,782,072 downwards.
CAGCACTAGCCCTCACAGGCACTTATTTGCTGGGGAGCCATGGCATTTCTTTATCGTTTGCCTAGTATTGACTCTTGATAACACCACTCATTGAGGCCAGTCTCTGATCAGGGCCAGAAGCAAAGCAGAAAACTCAATGAAGTAGTTCTTTAAAGTCAAACTGTAAGGAAAGCCTAATGAATTAAATATTCGTTTATATTCAGAACACATTTTCTTCAATTCTGGATTGCTTTTAGAAAGACTTCATCCCTCTCCCCCAACCTCTACCTTCCATCCATACATTGTTGAGAGCAGTGATCCTCAAAGGTAGGCTGAAGATACCTGAGGGTCCCCTTTGAGGAGATTTGGGAGGTTAAAGCCATTTTCATTGCAAGACTAAAATATGATTAACCTTTTTTGCTGTGTTGATGTTTGGTTTGATGGTACAAAAGCAATGGTGGATAAAAGCTGTTCATGTTTTAGAATGAATCAATACAATGACACCAAACTGTACCAGTAGTCATTGTATACTTAAAAAGGAAAGAAAGAAAGATTCACTTCAGAACAATTTGATCAATAAAAATTTGTTAAGTCTCAACTCTTGAGTAGATATCTTTTTAATATTCTGGTGATGAAATGGGAAATGTACATAAAACACTTTTGCCTGCATACCAAAGTACAGTGGTTCTTGAGGAAAAACATTTGTGTGATTGTTTAAGTTGTGAGCTGATCTAGCTGTTTGTTTGTTTTTTTTTTCATGGAATACTATTTTTACTTGCAGGGGTAACTGACTCTGGCTATTCAGAGTTGGGTGTTTGACAGATATTTTCTTAAAAATGACCAAAGAGATTTTCAAGGAAAGTTCAAGGAAACAACGGAAAGTTTTGTTGCCAGTGATAAAAATTTGACCTTTCAAGTGAAAATTAGAAGTTTAGAAGACTTGTATTAGCCACTATGAGCTTGATCAGTTCAGTTCAGTTCAGTTTAGTCGTTCAGTCGTGTCCGACTCTTTGCAACCCCATGAATCGCAGCACGCCAGGCCTCCCTGTTTATCACCATCTCCCGGAGTTCACGCAGATTCACGTCCATCAAGTCTGTGATGCCATCCAGCCATCTCATCCTCAGTGGTCCCCTTCTCCTCCTGCCCCCAATCCCTCCCAGCATCAGAGTCTTTTCCAATGAGTCAACTCTTCTCATGAGGTGGCCAAAGTACTGGAGTTTCAGCTTCAACATCAGTCCTTCCAAAGAAATCCCAGGGTTGATCTCCTTCAGAATGGACTGGTTGGATCTCCTTGCAGTCCAAGGGACTCTCAAGAGTCTTCTCCAACACCACAGTTCAAAGCATCAATTCTTCAGCGCTCAGCCTTCTTCACAGTCCAACTCTCACATCCATACATGGCCACAGGAAAAACCATAGCCTTGACTAGACGGACCTTAGTCGGCAAAGTAATGTCTCTGCTTTTGAATATACTATCTAGGTTGGTCATAACTTTTCTTTCAAGGAGTAAGCGTCTTTTAATTTCATGGCTGCAGTCACCATCTGCAGTGATTTTGGAGTCCCCAAAAATAAAGTCTGACACTGTTTCCACTGTTTCCCATGAAGTGATGGGACCAGATGCCATGATCTTCGTTTTCTGAATGTTGAGCTTTAAGCCAACTTTTTCACTCTCCTCTTTCACTTTCATCAAGAGGCTTTTTAGCTCTTTGCTTTCTGCCATAAGGGTGGTGTCATCTGCATATCTGAGGTTATTCATATTTCTCCCGGCAATCTTGATTCCAGCTTGTGCTTGTTCCAGTCCAGCATTTCTCATGATGTACTCTGCATAGAAGTTAAATAAGCAGGGTGACAATATACAGCCTTGACATACTCCTTTTCCTATTTGGAACCAGTCTGTTGTTCCATGTCCAGTTCTAACTGTTGCTTCCTGACCTGCATACAGATTTCTCAAGAGGCGGGTTAGGTGGTCTGGTATTCCCATCTCTTGAAGAATTTTCCACAGTTTATTGTGATCCACACAGTCAAAGGCTTTGACATAGTCAATAAAGCAGAAATAGATATCCTTCTGGAACTCTCTTGCTTTTTCCATGATCCACCGGATGTTGGCAACTTGATCTCTGGTTCCTCTGCCTTTTCTAAAACCAGCTTGACCATCAGGGAGTTCACGGTTCACATATTGCTGAAGCCTGGCTTGGAGAATTTTGAGCATTACTTTATTAGCATGTAAGATGAGTGCAATTGTGCGGTAGTTTGAGCATTCTTTGGCATTGCCTTTCTTTGGGATTGGAATGAAAACTGACCTTTTCCAGTCCTGTGGCTTGATAGTATTCCAGTATTTAAAGTTTTCTGATACGATTGGTAAATGTGTTCTTTAAACACTATATAATGAAATGTGTTAACGTTTGAAGCATCTGCATAAATTAGTGAACTAATATTTTCTAAATAACCAATATATGGTGGCACAAAATCATGCAAGTCAGAGACTCCATTCAAAGTACAAAACAAGCCAATATATTTTTAGTGTCAGGATGAAAATTCCATTGATATGGTGTCACAGTCTGTACTGCAGCTAACTTCATTGCAGCACTGTTTACAAAAGCTAGGACATGGCAGCAACCTAGATGTCCATTGGCAGATGAATGGATAAGGAAGTTGTGGTAGATACACACAATGGAATATTACTCAGCTACAAAAAGGAATGCATTTGAGTCAGTCCTAAAGAGGTGGATGAACCTAGAGCCTACTAAACAGAGTGAAGTAAGTTAGAGGAAGACAAATATTGTATATTAACACATAATATGGAATTTAGAAAGAGGGTGCTGATGATCCTACATGCAGGGCTGCAAAGGAGACACAGATGTAAAGCACAGAGGTTTGGACTCAGTGGGAGAAGGAGAGGGTGGGGTGATCTGAGAAAGTAGCATCGAAACATGCACATCGCCATGTGTAAAGCAGGTCTCCAGTGTGAGTGGGATGCCTGAAGCAGGGCACTCAAAGCCAGTGCTCTGGGACAGCCTGGAGAGGGGGGCGGGGAGGGAGAGGGGAGGCGGGGTTCAGGATGGGAGGGTGCCTGTATACCCATGGCCGATTCATGTTGATGGTGGCAAGAGCCATCACAATATTGTAATTATCCTCCAATTAAATAAATAAATTAAAAAGAAACCATCACTTGACACATTTTAGCTTTTTATCAAAGCAAAATACCCACAATTATCCAAAATTACTATTAAAATAACTTCTTTCCAGCTACATATCTGTCTGGGGCTGAATTTTCTCTTTAAGTATAGTTTAGTCAAAACAATATACCATGACAGAGAGGAAGCTTATTTATAAGAATTCAGCTGTCTTCTATTAAGAAGCTTTTTATTAAATTTTTTTGGAGGGGATACATTTACAGTTGGGGCTTCCTGGGTAGCTCAGCTGGTAAAGAATCTGCCTGCAATACAGGAGTCCCCAGTTCAATTCCTGGATCGGGAAGTTCCCCTGGAGAAGGGATAGGCTACCCACTCCAGTGTCCGTGCCTGGAGAATCCCATGGACAGGGGAGCGTGGCGGGCTACAGTCTGTGGGGTGGGAAAGAGTCGGACCCGACTGAGGGACTAAGCACAGCACAGTGCACACACGTTTGCAGTTAACCCTTCAACAGTGTGAGTTTGAACTACATGGGTCTACTTCTGTGTAGATTTTTAAAAGTAGTAAATACAGTATTGCACTATCCATGGTTTGTTGAATCCTCAGATGTGGAGCTGAGGATATGGAGAGCTGATTATATTATACTCAGATTGTTGACTCTGCAGAGGGTCAGTGTCCCTAACCTCATGTTGTTTGAGGATCAACTATATCTTTAATAAACTACTTATGTTATTTATGTTAACATGTAATGATTTACTTTTATTTCAAAATGAATTAATAAGTACTTAAAACTTTTCTAATATCAGTTTTAATAGTTTTAATTCCTAATAGCACTTGATATAACTTATAAACAAATGCTCTTTGAAGTCCTCAATAATCTTTAAGGGCCCAGGAAAGTTTGAGAACTCAAACACTGAGAATTGTTGTCTTCAGGGCTGTTTTTTCCTACTAAGGATCAAAAGATGTTTCTTGGTTCTCTACTTTTTCTTCATAGTGAACCTAACCAAAGAGTCCCTCACAAAAGTGAAAATTTATTAGGGAATTCTTAAATTATGTGGTAGAATTTGCAGATTTTCTCAGAGGCTAATTTCTAATAATGGAAATCTTAGAATACAAATCACTGGAACTTTTTATTAAAATTAGAGGATTTGGTTTCAGAATCAGGCTGAAGTCTGTCCGGCTAGAGAGCAAAAATAGGGCCAAGAAACCTCTCTGGTATATACTTTAACAAATGCTCCTAAAGCTCCTCACCTCTTGGCAGGTGAAATTACCTTTTTACCTCAAACTCATCCTTTTAGGTCCCTTCTCCAATGATGCCAAAATCTGTATGTTATAGTAGGAGGCTCCCTAAACTCCCTGGCAGATGGCAGGAGAGTGGGAAACCAGAACTGAAAGACAGGTGTTCTTGGTTTAAACTCTGAATGCTCTCTTCTACAGGAAATATAACACCAGTTGTGGCTAGCTTCTATGACGAAGTTACACGTGGATGCAATAGACTTCTGTGGGCTTGCCTGGGAGCCTTAGGTGCCCTGAGTTCCAAATAAAATGTTTAGGATTTAATTTTTTTTTCTAAGTTGGGAACTGTTTCTACTTAAACAAATTCTACACTTTAAATCAGGATAAATATTAATTTTATTACAAGGACAGACAGAATTAAGAATGGTCTTACAGTGATAGAAAGGGGTCATTTGCTCTTTATGAGATAAGTTTGACCCATAGGCTATGAAATTAAGCCCACAGGCATGCTTAAACACAACAGAGGCAATAATCAAGCAGTACCTGGATTCACAGATTTTGTAAAATAGCATCATATTTCTCAGGGCTGCTGGTATTCAGTGAAAAAAAGAACATTCCACAAAATTGTCTATTTTCTAGTTAAACTGATGTCCTATAACTGTATCTGAAAACCTAAGTTGTAATTTTGAGGACACCATGGATGAAAGAGAAAAAAATTACTACCACTAGTAACAGATGTGAAATTACATTAGATAAATATAATCATTAGTTTCAGTCTCACCCTGGTTAATTTGTTTGTGGAAATGTGCAACCCATTATTCATTAGATAATTTTTCACACATTGATTAGAAAGCCATGTCGAATTGTGACCCTGCACATTTGGGCTTACCTATCTTGCAATGAAGAACACCACTTACAATAGTGGAAATGGGGGACAAAATGTTTATCTCAAGCTGATTTTGTGCCAATAAATAAAGTAAATCAATAGCCAGTGAAGTGTGAACAACATTTCTCTGCTGTATAATATGGTTTTGGGGGCAATTTGACATGCTACAAGGGGAAACAAGGGTCTTGAACAGAAAGGTAATAAAAGCAAATCATGCTGGTAACTGTTATTGAAGTCCTATATTTTTCTATACTTGGGCAGCTTTAAGATGTGAAAAATAATGCACATAAAATTATAAAAATATTGAGGCAACTTTCCTCCATATTTATAAACATTCTTTCTTATAGCTGAACCTGATTTTATTGGTCATGCACTCTATACCTGTGACAAATCCTATTTTCTATTTGATCTAATTTAGTTCACAAATTCAGATAACTTTAATGTATTTAAGGCAAATTCAACACAAAGATCTTAAATTTCAAATAGACTTCATTAACCCGCAGTAAGATCCCATCTTCATTATTCAGGTACTAACAATAATAAAAAATCTCTCAAATTAAAAAAAATGTATTTTCTGCTTGGCAAAAAGCTTCAGGGAGAAACCGTCATTTTCTCATATTGTACCTTTCTTACCATTTCAAGCCCTGCAGAACCATAGGAAAAGAAATCTCTTCCAATTCTTTGAAGGAGAATAATGGTATAAAGGTGTTTATAAAGTATATCTTCTTGCCAGTTTGAACCTCAGATGTCTTTTAAATTAAGATGAAGGTAACACATTTTTCCACATAATGCAGGCTGTATTCAAGTAATTAATGGTTAATTAACAGCAGGTTTTTTCCTGTAGGTCAGACAGTGAATGGCTATGCTATATTACCATAGAAAGGAGGGGGTTAGGTTACTGTTTTCTAGAGGGAGCCTCTGCCCTTCCTGGCCTAAAATAAAATCATAGCCAGGGAAACGTGCAGATTCAAAGGAGAAATGGTGACTGGTGTCACAGAAACAGTGTTTTGCTGCCCAAGAATGTTATTTCCTTAAGAGATTCTGTGTACCATTGTTAGAATTTCAAAAAACCACTGACCACAGACATTTTAATAATGTGTGCTAGCATGAAGTGTATCTGTTAACAGTCAATGACTTGATTAATGCAAAGTCCTACAAATATATGTATGTCTTTGTGTGTGTGTATATGTGTATATATGCATACTGGAGAAGGTAATGGCAGCCCACTCCAACATTCTTGCCTGGGGGAGCCCATGAACCAAGCCTGGCAGGCTACAGTCAGTCAGACATGCCTTAGTGACTGAACAACAAAAACATGTATATGTTCTTGGCTTATTTTGAGATTATCCCCCCTCTCTTGCCTTTTTAAAATTTGTCAAGACTTCTGTCAATTATAGATAAATTTTTAAGAATCTAGATTTAACCAGATTTATAATATGTTATATATAGTATAATATGAGTAAAAGAAAAAATTCTGTTCTAATTTCATATTTTAATGTCAGACTAACAGAAGTGCATCTGTGAGAGCCAATAAAATGGAGAGACCCTGGGTAATAAAGAATAAGTGTATTTGAGAGTGAGATCTTTGTTCTGTCTTTACTATCATTAAGTTCTGAAGCTTTTCTGGTTTTGGTAGACTAGATGAGCTCTAAGCCTTCCAGCTTTAATATTCCATGCATATTAAATTTTTTGTAAGATAGCATCATACTATACATGGATGAATCAACCGTATGACTCAGATAATAGTCTACTTTTATAACCTGCTTTGTTTACATTTAATATAAACATTTTTCTGTGTCCTTATGTGTTCTTTTACATCATTTATAATGGACATCATATACAATGGCTGTATCATATTCCATTATATGGATTTATTGTGATTCATTTAACCATTTTTCTGTTACTGCTGCTAAGTTGCTTCAGTCGTGTCCGACTCTCTGCGACCCCATAGACGGCAGCCCACTAGGCTCCTCTGTCCCTGGGATTCTCCAGGCAAGAACACTGGAGTGGGTTGCCATTTTATTAAACACAATCAAAGGCATCACCATATCTTTCTTGTGATGCTGCCATAGTTTATTCATTAACATTTCTATTTCTGCTCTTGCCCCCTACAGTCTATAATCATTAAGTAGATAAATCTTTTTCTTTTTAATGGCAATCAAATACAGCTCTGCAACCATCGTTAGACTGAACTCCAGAATCCTTAGCTGGCCTGTAGAGTGCTGCGGAGAAGGCAGTGGCACCCCACTCCAGTACTCTTGCCTGGAAAATCCCATGGACGGAGGAGCCTGGTAGGCTGCAGTCCATGGGATCTCTAAGAGTGGGACATGACTGAGCAACTTCACTTTCACTTTTCACTTTTATGCATTGGAGAAGGAAATGGCAACCCACTCCAGTGTTCTTGCCTGGAGAATCCCAGGGACAGGGGAGCCTGGTGGGCTGCCATCTACGGGGTCACACAGAGTCGGACACGACTGAATCGACTTAGCAGCTTCCTTTCCTCCCTCCACCCCTCCCTGTCAGTAGTAGCTAAACTCCTTGAGGTTAGGACTGCATCTGTTTTGTTCATCTTTAAAATCCCCAGCACCAAGGACTATGCCTGTGAAAAATATTTGCTGAATAACTGAAGGTTTTGTTCAGCATGTTTCTGTTATAAGTATAGTAGGGTAAGAAAGGTTACTGTTTTGTTAATTGCCTTTGTTTGGAAAAACATCTTGATTGCCTCCTTACATGAGAAGTGTGGCCCTGAGGAAATGGGTTGAAAGAAAACAACAGAGACATAGCTAAAAGTAACTTGAAAAATGTGAATAATAATTTGAGAGTAGGAGAGAGGAGATGAAGAGGATAGGCGGATGAGTGATGAGAGGGTGATGAACAGAACCAAGGCTGAAGTACGAGTAGGAAGAAATGACTGGGGGATTTTTTTAAAGAATAGGGACATTTCGTATAGTTATGCACCAGTATAAGCTTCGCCCATTAATACCCGAATCTCCCCATCACACAGCTACCTCATGGCAGTGTTTTATTGGGGGAACTCAAGACAAGCCATGTCTTACGCACATGAACTTGGGCAAACTCCGGGAGTGGTGAGGAACAGGGAGGCCTGGCGTGCCGCAGTCCATGGAGTTGCAAAGAGTTGGACGTGACTCAGCGACTGACCACCACCACCAAATGCTTTAGTCATAACCCAAGTGATGATAAAGGAACAGTTTGTACAGTAGAATGACTGCTCAGCAGAATCAGAAATGAAGCCAAAAGTTACAGGGAGGCCTCTGGATTGCTCACTGCAAGAGGGAAGGGGGGATTGCAGAAATCCTATCCAGCATAGAAGAGGTCTCTATAGGAAACACGGTGGCAAACATCTGCAGCTAGTTCTTTATACTGTGTCCGTATCCATGACCTATTTAGGGCAAATTGCTGAAACTGGAACCACTAGATCAGAATGTATTGACATTTTTAAGACTTTCAGTGTGTAATCATATTGCCTTTCAGAAAAATGGTGCCAACTTGAAATCTGAGATGTTTTACTAAAGGAAGCATTAGTTTAGAAACAAGGCTATTGTAGACCTCACTGCAGATGGTGATTGCAGCCATGAAATTAAAAGACGCTTACTCCTTGGAAGGAAAGTTATGACCAACCTAGATGGCATATTAAAAAGCAGAAACATTACTTTGCCAAGAAAAGGTCCGTCTAGTCAAGGCTATGGTTTTTCCTGTGGTCATGTGTGGATGTGAGAGTTGGACTGTGAAGAAAGCTGAGCATCGAAGAATTGATGCTTTTGAACTGTGGTGTTGGAGAAGACTCTTGAGAGTCCCTTGGAGTGCAGGGAGATCCAACCAGTCCATCCTAAAGGAGATCAGTCCTGGGTGTTCATTGGAAGGACTGAAGTTAAAGCTGAAACTCCAGTACTTTGGCCACCTCCTGCGAAGAGTTGACTCATTGGAAAAGACTCTGTTGCTGGGAGGGATTGGGGGCAGGAGGAGAAGGGGACGACAGAGGATGAGGTGGCTGGATGGCATCACTGACTCAATGGACATGGGTTTGTGTTAACTCCGGGAGTTGTTGATGGACAGGGAGGCCTGGCGTGCTGCGATTCATGGGGTCACAAAGAGTCGGACACGACTAAGCGACTGAACTGAAGACTGTCTATAATTTTAAAAATAGAAAATAAGTGTTGGTGAGGATGTGAAATATGGAGCTTTCATATATTGTGGGTGATACTGTAAAGTGGCATAGCTCTTTTGGAAAATTGTTTGACAGTTTCTCAGAAACTGTAGACATAGTTACCCTATGATTCCAGCAGTCATACTCTGAGGTACATATCCAAGAGAAATAAAAGCATACATCTTCACAAAAACTTGTATACACATGTTCATAGCAGCTTTAGTTGCAGTATCCCAAAAGTAGAAACAACCTGAATGTACCCAGTAACTGAGAAAAGGATAAATAAAATGTGGTGCATCTATACAGTGGAGTGTTATTTGACAGTGAAAGTAAGTGAAGAACTGATGCATCTCATAACATGGGTAAACCTCGAAAACATTAAGTAAAAGAAGCCCATCACACAAGCCTGCATGTTGTATGATTACATTTGTGAAAGGTTCAGAATGGGCTTTGGTTATTCAGTAGCTAGTTTGTTACTTTTCCAGTTTTGTTTTCTTGACATAGTGTTGCTTTCAGAAAAGATACTTGATAAATTTTTTTTGTCTTAAATTTGTTCAGACTTTTGTGGCTTAATGTGGTTTTTAATTTTGATGAAATGGAATTTATTTTTCCTTTGTTACTCATGCTTTTGGTATCATATCTAAGACTACTTTGCCAAATCCAAGGTTATAAAAATTTATCCTATGTTTTCTTCTAGGAGTTTAAAAGTTTTAGCTCTTATATTTAGGTTTCTCAACATTTTAAGTTACTTTTTTGTATATAGTGTGAGATGAGGATCCAACTTTCATTCTTTGGCATGTGGCTATTCAGTTGTCTTGGCATATGAAAAGATTATTTTTTTCCTCTTTGAATGGCCTTGGCACTTTTGTTGAAAATCAGTTGTCTGCAGTTTATGATTTTGTTTCTGAACTCTCAATTTTGATTAATGTGAAATGATTCTTTTTTTATTAACTTATATCTCTTGATTAGTACTGATATTGGGCAACTTCTTCTTATTGTTGATAATTGTTTCCTGCTTTGTAAATAACACCCACTTTTCTTTCCCCCTCTTTTTTGTGGGTGATGTGGGGATGGAATATGGGGATAAAGATTTGTAGGGAATACTTTGATATTGTGGTACTGATTCTTTGTTGGTTTTATGGGTTGCAAATTAACTGTTTCCAGTTTTGGACCATAGCTGACTGACCTGCAAGTGACACGTGACCGTAGTTGGGCCAATATAGTTCTTTCCTGGGGAATGCGAAAGAAACTTAGAAAACACCCATACACACACCCACCCACACCTGCTAAGAGAACCTGGAATTGTGTTTGTAGCTAGGCTTTGGGGAAAAAAGGTCAATCCTGAAGTCTCCAGGAGACTGGATGTCCTGGTTCCTTCACTTAAAATGTTGGCTCTTTCTTTGAGTCTGTGAAATATCGCAGTATCCTTTCAATATTCACTTAGGTAAAAAAAAAAAAAAAAGTATTATGCAATCTGGGGTCAATTTCCTTTTGCTTATAACCACAAAAACAGATTTAAAAAACCAACCAACTTTAATACAACTCTCAAGTTGGTCTGATAGTATTGCTGTTAATCAAAATAGAGGTTATTGTGGAGGAGGAAGGAGTAATGTTTGTGGAAAGGTGATTGTTGCAGTTTTGGACATGCTGAGTTGTGCTGCCTGTTAAGTGTCCACATGGAACTGTCCAAGAAGAGTTTGGAGTGTGAAAAGAGAAAGGGTTAAGAACAAAAATCCGCCTAACAGGATAGGGAGAGGAGACAGCAGAGCGATCTGAGTTGAGGAAATCAGAGCTTTAGAAGAACTCATAGAATCTAGGGGTGAGAAGAGCTTCAAGAGGGAGGCAATAGTTAAACAAGGAGTAGAAGCCCTGAATTTCAAGGAGGGTGTAGTTGATAACAGGTCAAGTAAGATTTGGTGATGAGGGGTCATAAATGTGACCTTGGCTTGGTCAGAGGTTGAAAACTATCCTGGAGAAAATCAAGGAATAAACGACATGTTAGAATGTTGAAGTGAGGGTAGAGCATTATTTTGGGGAACTTGATGTCATGAAGGGAAGCAGAGAGAGAAGACAATATCTGGAAGGGCATATGAGGTTGGAGAGGATGTGATTAAAGATGTGATAGGCTGTACATATTTACATGTGAAGGAAAGAGGACAGAAGGAGAAACAGAGATAGGCAAAACAGAATATGGCTTCCAGGAGCCAGGAGGAGATGGGGCAGAGCACTGGTGCTTCTAAGAAGGACAGAGAATAAGGGTGTGTTTGTCATGCAGCAGATAATTACATAGTGTTTGCGATGCACTATGATATACGCACAGAGTGATCAGTTATGAAGCAGAGAGCTACTAAATCTTCATGGTGTCTTGAAGACTTCATGCATTTGGTGAAGTTCATTTTGATCCGGTACAACTAACTAACTGTTTCTCTGTGTAGCCTGCATACCCAAGGAACCACAGGCATGAGCTTTGCCACTTCATTGTCTTTGGGATCAAGGATACTGTATACTTGATGCATTTTTAGGGCACTTTTTCTTCTACTACATTAAAATGTGGCAGGTGGGAAAGAAAAGAAATCTTGCTTACCTCATAATTTTCCCCTCTCTCTATACACAACTCCATGGGAAAAGTCTTAGTTCTTCAGCAGGATTACCTTATGGATCAAGAAGCTTCTCTTGCAGCCTCCTCACCTTTTTTTTCTAATACATCGTAACATACAGGGGAAAAAAGGATGGTGTTTGTCCTGCACACTGGTGTGAGCAGTTTTTCACCTCTGGCGCCAGGGGTTCCTGCCTGCCTGCCTGCCCTAAGGACTTGAGCACACCTGGACACGCGCTGGTGACTCGCTTGGTGTGCTGCGGCATGCCAGTTGAGGTCTCTGCTCTCCCGCACTGGGAAGCGTGCTGCTTTCTCCCACACTGGATTCTGTTCTTTAGTTTCTGCTGTAGGATAAAAGACTCCTCCCTTCTACCATTAACATTTTTTCACAAATTATTCAGTGTCTAATATGGAAGGATGCTTATGTGCTGAAATCAAATGTTAGCTGTTTACATATCAGCTTCATAAATGTACATATTATTCTAAAGAACCATCTACATTCAAATACATTTTATAAGTCTCTAAATTACCTCATTGTGAAGTTTCTGTTTCTCACTGCATCAAATCTGATGTATGTTTGTTTTCTTTCAGAAACTATAGTTACTTCTTTGACAAGTTAGAGTGGCTGGGAGAAAATATGTTCATTGTATCAGACATTATATTGCAGTATATACTTACTATACTTAAGTATATTAATATATATTAATTTAGTAAATACATAAGTTAATAAAATCATTCATATATCCTAGTAGGAAATAAGTTATCTTTATGTTTTAATTTCCTAAATGCATTTTAGACCTTTATTCCATGGACAGAGATCTTTATCAAATTTTATTTTTGTAATTTACAAACATTCTCATTTCTGGTTGTGCATAATTTATGTTTGGGCTCTGGAAATTAAGAAGTATCAATAACTGTATAGGCTCTTTGCTGTTAGAAAAGTTGTAGAAAAAAGAGAACTTGGCCTTCCTCATTTAAAGTGTAACAAGAAAAATATAAGAATGTATTATGCAAGGAAGTGTTGAGTTGTATGGGAAATTGTGTTTTAAGAGCTACTGTAGATCTATGTCGGTGTCTGTGAAAGAGAGGATAATTAGTGCCTGCACTCTCCGTCATATCAGACTAAAGGTAATGGGGTGTAAGAAATGGTTCATTAGGCCCTCTCAAGTACTTTTACTGTGTCCACACTATTTATACCAGCAGAAAAAATTCAGTCTTTAAAATCAAGTCAAAGCATTAGCCTTAGATTCTTCAATATGAGAAATAACATTGAGTAATGATCCCTTGAAGTCAAATGAAAAAATGTACATAGAAAACCTGCACAGTGTTTATTGGCTTATATGTCACCCACGCTGAATATTTGTAGTATCTGATCTCCTCCTCTCTTGACTTCTGGCTCTGCTACACCTGCTGTGTCTCTAGGAGTTTGGAATGGAGAAAGAGGTAGGGTCAGAAACCAGTTTGCTAAACACGATCACGTGCACATAGGAATTTTAATTGAAAAGGATCTTTGTTAGAAAATGGCTCTTGCCTGGGGTGTGATGGGTGGGTAGATGGGAGAAGCAAGGGATAATGAGGCCTTGGTTCTCACTCCTAGAAAAATTGGCCTGTGGTGCTAGATATGAAATTTGAGTCAAATAACATAGGTTGTAGTGTCCTCTCACAACCTGTTCAGTGTTGCTCATAGAGGTAAGGTACAGGTATTAGAAAGGGGAAGGGTGGATAGTGTGTTTGATACTGCCTAAACTACAGCTAGTTCTAATGGAGATTTCTGAGGTCAGTGTCTTTTAAACCTTTCCCCACTCTGATTCTTCCCGGTTCCTATAAAGCTGCTGAGGTGCACCTCTGAGCTTTGGATTCAGCACTGGATGAGCATTAGCTGGAGCTGGAAATTCTGTGACTTCTTGCAGAACAATTCCTCAGCCTGCAGAAGCACTGTGAAGAGTTGGTGGAGGAAAATCTATCAGCTATCAGGTTTTATTAAGTTGTGTATTTGATTCTTATGTAAGCCCCTTCTTCAAGTTTAGAGAATTGGGATAAAGTTGAATAACCTGTAATTTCTATATTGAGTGGGGCTTATGAATGTTCTGGCAATGTTCTGAAGAACCCATTAAATTAGGAGAATCTTGGAGTAGATAAGGAGAAGTCCAGCACTTGACTGTGCCTGGTTTAGTCTTTTGAAATCCCATTACTTTCTAGAAACCCGTAAGCCTTGCAGGTAGCTGGGGAAAGTGGTAGAAACAGTTCTATCCTGGATAAGAAAGGACCTTTGATTGTAAGCTTGAGGGCAGTGACATCTGAACGCATCTCTGTGGTTTCACGAGCAGCTGTGATTCCATCTGCTGTTTTGGTTTGATTGGGATAGGAGAGGAAGACTAGTAAAGAGGAAGAGAGGCATAGGAAATATAGAGACTGCTCACTTCTTTGTATACACAAAGAGACTCCTGTTTTTATACATCACTTTTGGGGCTGGATTGAACTAATGAAAGAGACATGCAATGAGGATCAAGTACTTAATGGTTACTGAAAAACTCAATTGCCAGCAGATAGATTTTGGTGCCAAGCAGCTTGCTTGAGGAATTTTTTTTTTTTTAATTGACTACTTTGAGAAACTTTGCCTTGTTGCAAATAAATGTTTCTGAAATGTAAAGTGTCAGAATAGTGGGGAAGATGTTTCTTGACAGGCAAAATTTTCTGTACTTTTGAAGACTGACTACCTATTACTTCACTCTCATTAAGACTGGCCTTCATTTACCCTCAAACTGTGTCACGAAATTAGGAAATGGTTAGGTAAAAATTGTCAGTGGGAAATATCTGCAATTATTCAATGTATTTATTAGATGTTAAGAGTTCCAAATCAGATTAAAAGTTTGTGCCATAATACAAGAAAATAAAACTCCCTTGAACTAACATTGTTAGTGGTTATAACTCATGTAAACCAGCAATCACTGAATACTCTTTCATATAAAAATTTCCCTTCTTCATTGAGATATAATTGACATTTAACCAACCTTATGGCAGAAAGTGAAGAGGAACTAAAAATCCTCTTGATGAAAGTGAAAGTGGAGAGTGAAAAAGTTGGCTTAAAGCTCAACATTCAGAAAACGAAGATCATGGCATCTGGTCCCATCACTTCATGGGAAGTAGATGGGGAAACAGTGTCAGACTTTCTCCCTTCTCCCCTATCTTCCCACCCCTTATAACTACTAGTCTACTCTTGGTTTTTATGAGTTTGAATTTTTTAGATTCCACATAGGAATGAGATCATACAGTATTTGTCTTTCTCCGTCAACTTATTTCAGTTAGCATAATGTCCTCAAGTTTCATCTGTGTGGTCACAAACAGCAGGGCTTCCTTCTTTTTGTGGCTGAATAACTTTCCATTCTATATATATGAACCACATACTCTTTCTACACTCATTTGTCGACACTTAGTTGTTTCCATGTCTTGGCTGCTGTGCATAATGCTGTAGATATATCTTTGAGATAGTGATTTAATTTCCATCAGATATGTATCCAAAAGTGGAATTGCTAAATGACATGGTAGTTCCATTTTTAATTTTTTGAGAAACTTCCATACTGTTTCCATAGTGGCTATACCAATTTACATTCCTACCTACAGTGTGCAAGAGTTTTCTTTTTCTTCATCCTCATCAGCCCTTTTTATCTCTTAACTATTTTAGTGTCAGCGATTTTAACAGATATGAGCTGATACGTCATTGTGGTTTTCATTTGTATTTCTTTTGTGCTTCAGTTCAGTTCAGTTCAGTTCAGTTCAGTCATTCAGTCGTGTCCGACTCTTTGTGACCCCATGAATCGCAGCACGCCAGGCCTCCCTGTCCATCAACCAACTCCCAGAGTTCACTCAGACTCACGTCCATCGAGTCAGTGATGCCATCCAGCCATCTCATAATCTGTCATCCCCTTTTCCTCCTGCCCCCAATCCCTCCCAGCATCAGAGTCTTTTCCAATGAGTCAACTCTTCGCATGAGGTGGCCAAAGTACTCGAGCTTCAGCTTTAGCATCATTCCTTCCAAAGTAATCCCAGGGCTGGATCTCCTTCAGAATGGACTGGTTGGACCTCCTTGCAGTCCAAGGGACTCTCAAGAGTCTTCTCTAACACCACAGTTCAAAAGCATCAATTCTTCGGTGCTCAGCTTTCTTCACAGTCCAACTCTCACATCCATACATGACCACTGGAAAAACCATAGCCTTGACTAGACGGACCTTTGTTGGCCAAGTAATATAGTGATGTTGAATACCTTTTCATATGCCTGTTGTCCATTTAAATACTGAATACTCTTGAGAGCTTTTCAAACTACTATTAATTCATACAGCTAGAGGAGATACATGTCAGAATTTTTTTGAATATGAGATTTAGAGTCAAAAGATCTGGATTCATATTTCAGCATTACTGCTTCCTAGCTGTGTCTCTTAATTTCTGAGTACTTGTCTGTGAAATGGGTAGAATAACATTAAAAAGCAGTATGTCTCACAATGGAAGTGCATTGTTATTATTAGTTTTAAAGTGCTGTACAGACAGTAATAGGAATAGTGGTTGCTGTTTTTATTAAGATAGCATTATAAAGTGAACCTTCTCATTCAATTTTAAGCCTGTCTTCCTCAGCAATTTTCCAAATTTTTTGAAATTTCATCATCCATTTAATCCTTATCTTGCTAACTCAGTAAGCCTAGAAGAACCTGGTCTTGGACCTCCCATGGTTGCTTGCAGAATTATGTGACCCAAAAGCATACTGTTTTTCTCACTTATTCAGGTCCTAAGAATGCAAATATTAACCCAGTTTTTTCCAGTAGAAAAACATTCCCTCCCCCCTTCACTGAGAGTTGGGATTTAAACACATTAACAGCAATTAGTACTTGAGCCAAGAATTCAGGTTTTGATAAAAACTACGGTTGACATTTGCTCCTGGAAGAGAGAGTGAAAAATGGTCCATAAAGTTTCTATTAACTTCAAAAGCAGTAACATCTGCTGCAATCCACAAAGCTTTAGAGTCTGCCATGGAGGAAGATTTCTGTCTGCAGGCCAAGAATTCAGCCAGCAGTTGTGTCCACAGTCTTCCTAGCTTGATATTAAAACACTTGAGAGAGAGCATTGGTTACAGCAAAAACTTGGAGAAGTCTTACCGAGCGAGATGTGAAGCCAGTGTTACACTTTAGACTGACTGAGGAAACGCCGAAGTGCAGCCGTCTGAAACAGGCGCTGCCGAATGCATTTACTTCACACAGGTGTTATTTCAGTTTCTCCTTCCTCCTCCCCTTCCTCTTCCTTCTCTTCTTCTTCCTCCCTTTCCTCTCCTTCTGGCCTCTTACCACAAATATTTGCTTAATTCATTATAGAATTTTGTATCCTGTAACTCCTTAGGACTTTTCGGTGATAGAATCACTGACTATTAAAAGAAACAAAACCCTTTTCCAAACAATGCTGTGGTTTTCTCTCCCAAAATTCAGGGGCATTCCAGACCATTTTGCAATTAGTTAAGGACTATATTTCCTTATTTTTTATTAATTTTATGTAAAGTGGGATTTATCAGTGGAGCATTCATTGACACTGACTTCAATTTATTCTGATGAAACTGACTGACATCTGTGTGTGCTGTTCATCAGTCATAATTTAAACCATTCTTAATTGCATTAAATGTAAATTAAGACATTCAATTTCAGCCATTATTTTTCATAAAATACTGTGAACTGAGTTTTAGTGGGTCATGAGAGCTTACATTCAAGATAAATAGGGTAAATTCAGAACTTACCATTGATGATCATATTTCACCCTTTGTCGGCTATTTCTTTGTTGCTTACTAGATTGGAACAATTAACTTGCTCTCTGAAGAGATGGATGGCTAAGGGAGATGTAGCTGAAATTTTTAATGAATGATTTTATCATTTTTAAAGCTTGCTTATGTTTTAAATATATGATTTTTAAAAACCCTTACCTATTTATCGGAACTAAATTATAATTTGAATTGGAAGTGCTGAACTAGGTTTTCTGATTTGGAAATTGCGCCTTTAAGTCCTTGGATTTTAAGAATTTAGGATTATATTTTAAAAAAATTACTTAGCTATGCTTATCTAACATTTCAGCACTATGGTTTGGATATACTAATGTGAAATTAGCAACATCTGTGATTTAGTACATACTATATGACACAATAAAGCATAATCTCTCCTCTCCCCCCTACTTGACAAGTGTTTCTTGCAAATATTAATAGTTATTTTGGTTTCATGAGTAAGCAGCAGTTCTTAGTGCTCGCCATTGAATGAGACCAATCATCTTTTAGTCATATAATGATTAGAGTGACAATGATAATCATTAACAGTAAATAATCATAGGTGTTTGCATGCTATCTTTATCATGAGAAAATATATAAATCCATAGATACTATTTACCCCTAAAGAAACATTCAAACATTATAGCCTATGATGGAGAGCCTGAGAGAAATCAGGCCCAGGTGAAAATCATACTGTTAGCAAGTGTTAATTTCTAATGGAATACAGTACTAAATAGCTGTGGCTGAAAGTGGATTTGGCTAGGTTCCTATTGCTTATTTTTTTTCTAAGGAGATATGGGAGCACTTTTATGGGTGGTGTTTATATCTTTGTCTCTAACATTACTACACACTGGATTATTCTGAGGTAGAAAAGAAGTTCCCAAGATCTTCTGGATCTGCCCACATACTGAGGCCATATTGTAAGGTGCAACACATCCCCCCACCCCAAGGATATGTAGATTTGTCTAAGAGAACATTCTTCTGCTGCATACCCCACTCAATGGTATGAGATTTCCTTCAGTGACAAGCTAGTCAGAACTTTGCCATGTGATGAAACCCCTTTACTTTCCAAATAAAAGTTGGTCAACAAAAGAAGGAAACTGTTACACTTGCCTAAGTCACTCATGTAGTAAAATTTTATATGACTATTATATATGACATTTACATTCCCATGTCAGTTCAACTGATGGAGAATGAAGTGTTGCAATCAGTCTGGATATGGGCAGTGATGCAATCCTACCAGTTTCTTGCTATTAATATATGTCTCTTATTCATTTTTAAAGGAAGCATAAATGAGAGTACTGAATATAAATAGCTTTTGCAAGTCATTCAGGTCAGTGAAGCATGTCATTGTTTGCAACCCGAGTTCCATGAGAGCACCGGCTGGTTGATAGGCACACCATATATTTTTCTCATAAATGAAAACCACAAACAGTATTCACAGTGTTTAATGGATTTCGTAAAATAATGCACTGTGAGTTTTCCATAGAAAAAACTAGTTGCATATACTTAATAGTGTGACCTTAGCACGCCATCTTTAGAATATGTAAAGCCCGTATAGAAAAGCATTGTATAATTTACTTCTCCAGATGTAACGATAACAAACATTTTATTGTGATTTATTTTTTGGCTTCTTGAAAGATGAAGTAAGTTCTTTAGTATTAGCATTGCTAATGATTTTAATGAGGCATTAAAATGTTGCAGTATTGTAGGAACATTTTTCTTTTTTTTAACATTATTTCATTAATATTTCACAGGAATTTTAATGGTAAATTGATGAAAGAACCTGAGAACATAATCCACAGCATGTCAGAAGTGCTCAGAGAGGAGGAAAGAGCCGAGAAGGGCTGAGCACAGCAACGCGGGGAGGTCTGAGAAGACTCCTCTCTCTGGAAACACTCCCTGACATCACAGTCTATCACTGCTGAAATGAAGACAGAACAATTTTATTTTCTTGCTCAGGGTTTTTCTGCCATAGTCCACAGAAATCTAGTACACATAACATACACTGTTTGTATTCCCAGATTAGGTGTGGGGAAGCCAGACACACACACAGGAGCTTTTCTAGGAGAGCCCATTGTGTTGATTGACTTCTGTGTTAGAATAACCTTCCTTGAACATTTATGGTTTGAATCTTTTCTGCTACGTACTATTTAATAATTTTTAGTGTTTTCATGGCATCTGAGAGTATGCAGAATGCTTTCATGGGTATTGCTTAATCCTCACAGAGACCCTTGTGAACTATGGGAATGTTAGGGGAAGTTATCTTCTCTCACAAATCATAATACCAGTGCAAGAAGCTGTTAATATTTGGGTTATTCACAGTTACTACCAAGTGACCACTCTAAAGTATATAGACCAGAGGAAACTGGGGCCAGAAGTTTTGTCCCCAGCTAGCAGAGTTATACAAATCTATAATTCTGGGAGGAATGATTAGCTTTATTTTAGAAATTTGAGAAAGTTTAGACAGTAGGTCAACCAAGGACTAAGCAGCCTTTGGAGCTGCACGGTGGAAATCCTGGCGCCAAGGGGAACTGTTCTTGAATAAATTCTTCAATGTCAGGCAAAAATAGCCCTTGTCACGGTTTGGCCTCAGCAGCTGCTTTTTCTGCCTGGATCAGAGCATGATGGCAGGATCATATTCTGGCTGGACAGTATCACTGTCTTGTACATTTCATTATCTGTAAGCCTGATCTTGCCCTTAAGCAGCCCTTGAGGCTACACCTTAAACCTTCATACACCCAGTAAGTGAACACTTTTATCACCTCTTGCTTTAGAGGAAGTGTGTATTGGATCTTTAACATGGTCTGTAAGTCAGCATAGCTGATCTAGACTCCATTCACTTGGGGGTTGTAGGACCAGAAAAGCAACCAAAAAAAAAAAAAATCCTCTTTCTTATGGAACCAACTCTTTTTTTATGTCCTGTGCAGTGATTTTCAAAAGTGTGGTCCATGAACCCTCCATACATAAATCACTAGGGTGATGGTTGCGGTGAGGAGGGTGAGGTATTTATTAAAATGGAGATTCTTGGGCCCAAATCTATTGTGTCAGAGTCTCAGAAGGGAATTTAGGGAATCTTTTTTTCTTTTCTTTTTAAACAAAATTTTTAGGTGATTCAAAATAGCAGTAGTTCCAAGCTTTGAATTTTTTTTTTTCTTGATAGGTGCTTTAGGGTACCTGTATCACATTTACTTTAGTACATAATTAGCCTGTAAAGGTGCTACTTACAAGTGATTAAAAATAGTTGCATTCATGAAATATTTGGACTGCTATTTGGAATGAGAAGTTTACAGTAATTCTGCAATGTCTCCAGGTTTATGGGTCAAGCAGCTCTGTGAGAATGGAAAACGGTAGTGCTTTTTCAGTCCCAGCAGCAGCCAGCCATCTTGCTAACAGCAGTTAGTTGGTCATAGTGGACAAGGTTGGAGGGCGAGTCTCCTTTCCAGTGGCTCATTTACACCCACCCAAGAGGTCTAGAAGGTGCAGAGACAAGACTGAAACCAGAAATGCAGGCCAGCCAGCTGAGCTCGTTAGCTAATGTAAAAGCTTCATTGAGGAGAGATGACTGAAAACCTTGACTAAAATGAAATTGTGGTACTATCTATAGATTTCAATTATTCATGCTATTCTAAAACTTGAAAGCATGAAAAATCTGGAGCTTATTACTTGTTTTAGTGGAGCTACCAATGAGTATGTGGAAGCCAGTGTTGGTGTAAGTGAGAGCAATGGACAATGTCTCTCCACCCCATTTGGTTTTTAGCATTTTAATAGGGCTCAAAGGTTCGACATATCTGGCCCAAAATATGAAATCTGGTTCATGTACTATCACATTGGACTCTCTTCTGAATGTTGGAATTTATATTTTCCCATTGACATGAGCTGACAGAAGTGTTTTATTCCACCACATGGAGTGCCATTTAACCCCAGTGACTTGTGCCCATCAGATCATGCTGACTGTCAGGAATACTAGACCCCCAGGCCTAGACACGTGAACTGAGTGCAGTCAGTTCACACATCCTGAGATATAACAGGTCTGCGTGTCAGAAGTAGTACACAACATAAGAGCAGCATAGGAAACAAGTCGCTTACTACCCTGACGCAAACAAACTTTGACATCTGCTTCCAGAAGTGTTCTCTGTAAGCCCCTGTGTCCTCTCCCCCACTGCCCACTAAGCACACACACACACAACCCCAACATGCTGATTTAACAAATGCTTTTCTTACCAAAAAAAAAAAA
The DNA here is from genome assembly GCF_016772045.2 of Ovis aries. Taxonomy (NCBI): domain Eukaryota; kingdom Metazoa; phylum Chordata; class Mammalia; order Artiodactyla; family Bovidae; genus Ovis; species Ovis aries. The sequence goes on along the minus strand of NC_056060.1, from coordinate 8,760,056 downwards.
AAAAAAAAGACAGCAAAAGTCCAAAAATGCTGAAGAGGAAACCCTCTAATGAAATACATGTCTCGGACTGCTTTAATGCCCTTCAAAATGGACAGTTTAATTCAGTGGGTATTTTTATTTGCCATAGATTTCATTAGGTACTCATCACTGCAACTAATAAGTATACATTTAGAGTCATCTGAAGAGATACGTAATAAGGGTATACAGAGAGATCTGAGAGACTTAAAGGACATACAGGCAAGTGAATAGAAAACAGATGCCTTTAAAGATTAAGAAATAGAATAATGTCTTATAATAGTAGGCAGATGAGCTGGATGGCCACTAAAACCGCATCTGGTGCTAATATTCTATCATTCTGTTGGTTAAGAGCTCAACTTTGAAAAGACGGCCAGGGTTTGACTTTCAGCTCTCCCACTTGTGAACTGTGTAAGGGTGCTAAGTTATGTAACCTCTGTCTTTATTTCCTCATCTAAATCTGAGTTTTGTGTTGAAACCCTCTAGGCATGAGACCCTGGACTAGAGTCACGGCAGTGGGCGTTGAAAGGACTGTTCCGACGTGGATGATGTCTTAGAAAGGAAACTGGTGATGGAAAGTCTCCACTCTGAGAAAGAAAGGTAGTTTGAAGGAAGGCATGCTGAGATAAGTTGTGAGCCAGTTGAGCTCGAGTTCATTTAACAGTGCATTATCCTGACCAACCTAGATAGCATATTGAAAAGCAGACACATTACTTTGCCAACAAAGGTCCGTCTAGTCAAGGCTATGGTTTTTCCAGTGGTCATGTATGGATGTGAGAGTTGGACTGTGAAGAAAGCTGAGCACCAAAGAATTGATGCTTTTGAACTGTGGTGTTGGAGAAGACTCTTGAGAGTCCCTTGGACTGCAAGGAGATCCAACCAGTCCGTTCTGAAGGAGATCAGCCCTGGGATTTCTTTGGAAGGAATGATGCTAAAGCTGAAGCTTCAGTACTTTGGCCACCTCATGCGAAGAGTTGACTCATTGGAAAAGACTCTGATGCTGGGAGGGGTTGGGGGCAGGAGGAGAAGGGGACAACCGAGGATGGGATGGCTGGATGGCATCACGGACTCGATGGATGTGAGTCTGAGTGAACTCTGGGAGTTGGTGATGGACAGGGAGGCCTGGCATGCTGCGATTCATGGGGTCACAGAGAGTCAGACACAACTGAGCGACTGAACTGAACTGACTGACTGACTGATCCTGGAGCTAGGTAGAACCTGAAGCCCGGAGCACAAGTTGGAGGTCAAGACTGGAGACGAAAGATTTCCAGGTCACTGGCATAGTGTTGGTAGTTAAAGCCATTAGAGCATGCCCGCACTAGAGGAATAAGTGCAGAAAGAGAAGAAGACAAGTATTCAACAGTAGAACCTGGATATGATGCCTGTCCACTGAAGAGAGAGACAGTGAAATGATTTCAGCCAGCAAGGGAGACAAAGAAGTTAGTCCATTTAGAATGTGAGATGATTGAACTGGAGGATTCTGAAAGTTTAAAAAGCGGTGGCAGAACTTATCTAGACCATCTGCACATTATCCATGAAGTATCAGTGGGCTGTTCTACACACAGCATTGAAGGCAGGAGAAAGAGGTGACAGAGGATGAGAGGATTGCATGGCATCACCAACCCAGTGGACGTGAGTTTAAGCAAACTCTGGGAGTTGGTGATTGACAGGACTGTGTGCTGCAGCCCATGGGGTCGCACAGAGTTGGACACAACTGAGCAACTGAACAACAACACACAGAATATTACTGTATTGTGAAATAATGCAGTTTGATGGTTAAATTATCATACTGTTTGTCCAAGTGCAAGGATTTGAAGTGGCAGACTTGTGAAACAAGAGCATTAGGATTCGGTAGGTCTCTTTTAGGGGATGAGTAAATTTCCCAAAGGAAAGAAATGGGAAGGAGAAAAATGTCACTTATTAGGTAGTAGATGCTGTCTTTGCACTTACATGTATCAACTTGTGTAACTTATTTAACTTTTACAATTGCCTCAGAAAGTGTTATTATGCATATATATATATTTTTTAAAGTTGCTTTTCTCTTGCTGCTTTTTAAAATTAATTTATTTTTTATTGAAGGATAGTTGCTTTATAGAATTTTGCTGTTTTCTGTCAAACCTCAACATGAATCAGCCATAGGTGTACATGTATCCGCCCCCCTTTTGAAGCTCCCTCCCATCTCACTCCCCATCCCACCCCTCTAGGTAGATACAGAGTGCCTGTTTGAGTTTCCTGAGCCATACAGCAAATTCCCGTTGGCTATCTGTTTTGCATATGGTAATGTAAGTTTCCATGTTACTCTCTCCATACATATCATAGATGACAACAGTTTGGTACATAGTGATTGACTAACTTGCTCAGTGAAGCATAATTAGAAAGAGGAGTAATTGGGATTCTCTTCTAATTACTGTAAAGCAATAATCAAGACTTCCTTATTCTAAAAATAGTGTCCTTTCATACAATTTATTGAAAAATTTCACTGCATTGTCTTGAATGGCAGAAGAAATGTGAATATCCGAGAGGATCAGAAGTAGAGACTTCTTGAATTCTTATGGTTTAAAAATTCATGTAAATTTTGCGTTCTATTCCTTACTTTATCTGGGTTTATCATAATATAAAAATAGTGTTTTAAATTGCTTAATTTCCCCACCCAGTAAGATGTATCCCTGTTTTTTCTTTTCTTTTTTAGTGACTTCCAAGCATTCCATGGCACACTGCCTAGTGCCTTGTGAGGGTGCGTAGCATTATACCCTAATTAACTTTACTGCTTGGTGCATAGTAGGTGTTCAATAAAGGATTGATAAATTAATGTGTCAAAGGTTCAGAGAGGGTCGCTGAATATAGGAAGAAGGTAATTTCTCTTGAAACACTTTTTAAGGATTTGTCAGAAATGGATGAAGTTCATATCATTTGAACTACCATGTGGTCAGTGAGGGAATCTAGGGATATTATACATATAAGGAATCTGAATAGTACATGTAGAGGAGTGTTAGTTTGGTGAGCTTGGCTGTGGATCTGTCTTAGAAGACAGTAAGGTCTAGCATGTGGTTTTGCTAATGGAAGTCAGAGTCGGAAGTCAGAACCATCAGAGTAAGATTGCCGAATGCTAGAGGGGCCGTTCACCCGTGTGTGGTGATTGGAAAAGTGGAGACTGCGGAAGTCATGCAGGCATTAATGTTGATGATAAAGTCTGATAGCTTTAACAGTTCCTCAAACTAGAGAGTGCCACCATGCTGTAGTCATGTATTTATCACTCATTCATTCAGTAAAAACATGACGAGCACTTATGTCAAGCACAGGGCCAGGTAAAGTGATGGGTATAAAAAAATAAAATAGAAGTGGGACTTGCTCTTAAGGAGCTTATAGTCTATGGCAGGAAATGAGAGATATCTATTATACATGGTAAAGAGCAATAGTAACAGTAAAAAAAAATCACAAATCAAATACCAGTAAGAAGTTCAAGGAAGGGAAAATTACTTCTTGGGAGAGTCAGGAATTGCTCACTTGAGTTGAGTCTTGAAGGATGAATAGGATTTGGTAACTAACAGATGCACGACTAATGTCTACTAGTCTCTTGGCATGAATTACTGTCATCTAAGCCAACACAAGTAACCTGTAGATTTAGATGGCAAAATTCACCTGTGTGTGTGTTTATAAACCGCTTATACGAAACAGCCTTCATTGGTTCAAGATGCCTAGGCAAAAAGACACATAGGCCAAAATGTTATATTTTGTCTCTAAATTATCTATTCCTATAACAATTATTTTGCATGCTTTTAGAAGGAAAGGATTTGGACATATGCAATTTTCTGTTGAAGACATCATTAAGTAGGAGAATTTATTAGCAACTATAGTTGAACCAAAGGACACACCAACTGATTGTTAGTTCCCTGCCATCAAATGAAGATATATTATCAGTATTTGTGTTAAATATTCCATTTTAACAGTGCAGATACATATTCATTAGCACGCAGAATAACCTTAGAGTTTGCGTTTTGCAAATGCTTGTTATTTTATGAAGTCAGAACAGGTTTTAAAACTTTGCATTACCTCCTGCATGTAATCTCAGAGTCTGTCATTCACATGTAGAAAACTCACTTCTCCATTTAGTCCGTGGCTGGTGAGAGATAGACATTTACAGGGCCCCTCTGCCCTTGAGCTGTTCCATTAGTGCATGGAAAGCACCTTGCAGCCTGTGACAAGCGCAGCAGATCGGCACTAAATCAAAAATCAGTGCCAGCCAGGGATCTAAGCCACCATGAAGGTCACAGCCATCAACTGCGTGCCATCTCAATCCAAACAAAACACATTGGATACAGGGGGATTTTCACAACTCACAATAGGTGACAGAGACTTCATGTTAGAGTAATCCATAGCTCTGAAACTGGGAACTGACCTTTTAAGTACTTTTGAGTATTTAATCAAACTTTGAAAAAGCTGGAGGTGATTTTTGATAATAGTTTACATTTTAAAACAAAGCAAAATAAAACCTCCCAGCATGGTGTTATTGTAATTAGGATTTTGATCAAAAAATTCTTTTTTGTTTTTGCTATTCATGAATGGCTTTAATAAAACAAAGTCATCAGAAACTTTATATAAAACTAGTTTTCATTTGCTTTTTGAAATATGTGCCATTGGTCCAGTATGAGAAGAGCAGTTTTTGTGTTAAATTATCCAGTTTTGCTTATCCTGAGAATTTATTATTAGCATTTATTAGATAGGAAATAATAGGACTAGTCTGATTTTAGTATAACTTTACCTTCAGCAATCCAGTTCAACTGAATTTGAGTTGCATGTTAACAGGATTTCTATACTGTCCAGTGAAGGTTTTGAATAATACAAATATTATTTAAATGTTATGAGTCAAATTCCTTTTTCACCTCTAGCTCAAAAAAAAAAATCCAAGAGGAAAAGTGTTTAAAATTATAAATTCTCTACCTACTTGGTAAGTTTTTTTTTTAAATGGCATTCTGAGAAATAATTGCCTAGATTAATAAGAATTGGATAGCCAAGCAAACTAAGCCAGATTTTGCTAAATTAACTTGGAAAATGCCTATGCTTTATAAAAATGAAAAGCTTATATCCAAACATTACTTTTATAATGGAACTAGCTTATTAATGTGATCTGATTGAATTATATCCACTGCTTTGGAGTAGGGCAAGGCAAAAGTTTAGTTCTTCTACCTTTGAAGAAAAAACTGACAAGGGGTTAACATTAGAGAGATATATGTTATCTTAACAAATTAGGTTTCGTGAGTGATATTCAACAAAGCAGTGGATACAGAGATCAGAGAAAAAAATGAAATACTCTTTATAATCTAATCAGGTTCACAGTGACCAAGACTAATTTGGGAATATGCTATTTTAGAAACAAGTTGCTGGGCCCAACCAACTCTACCATTGAATGAATTCATGGTTAATTTATACTAGGTGGTGAAGTTTCATGAAACTGTAAAATCAAAATAGTCCAGCAGGAGTGTATGTAATGGAGGAATGCCATCTGCTGGTGAACCCTATCAAATCCATATTTAATTAGGAAAATCTGAGGACACAAACACTGCATATGAGAAAGATTCAAAGTTTGTGGAAGCGTGTTTTTTTTTTTCTGTTTTGAGAAATCTGCTTTCATTAGGCTGATGCATACCTTTGATATACATTATTCATTTTAAATTAACTTGATTACTAATTTCATGGCATCACTTGTCAGGAAAGCCTTGAAATGAAATGGGTGCAAAGGGCTTTTTTCCCCTTTTTGCCAATTTACAAAGTTTTTGTATTCATCACTCATCAGTAGTCAACCAGTGAGTCTGTTCTATTTAAAAGCTCTGGCTTTTCACTTAATGCATCCCATCTGTTTCTGAAATAAATTGCAATAATCCGTGTTTAATTTTAATCAATGTATTACTAAATATGCAAATTATATTAAAAGCCATGGTTTGAAAAAGCTTTCATTTGTAAATATGGTAGCTTAAAACAGGAAGCATATCTAAAAGCCATTTAGCTACAGTAGCCTAACACTAACACTGTAGCTGATTTATAAAGCAGATCACAAGTTGATCTTTCTCCCAGGAGGGGATATGTAAAACTGTTGCATATCAGATTTTGTTAACATCTGATGGGCTAGTGCTAACAGTGTAAGAGACTCATACATCAGCAACCATGTCTTTTACATTTAAATTAAGGTAATCTTATTCCATTCTACATCTCTCCAATTTTTTTTCTTTTGTACAACCTAACACATGAATTTGCGTGATTGGTTTATGAATCACAGTTAAAGCAATTTGAGCAAGCCTTTCAATCAATCTTAAATTTTTAGTGTCTAATTTACTTGTGATTTGCATAATTAATTGTGGAAGGGATCCTTTGGGAGTCTCTCTCCCCAACACCCCCCACCTTTTCCTTTCCTACCTTGTGTCTCATTTACTGACTAGACAGAGTGGGAATGTACTGGAGTTTTTCAGGCCTGCTGCATGACTTTGTTAAGAATTCAGAAATTCTCTGTTACAGTGCTCTGTCTGATCTGGCTGGACTAAAGGGTAAATTCTGAAAATTAAGTCTGCTATCTATAAAACAGTCCATTAACATTGCTGTTTTTGAATTGTGTATGTATTTTACTGAGAAGTTACCTTGAAGGAGAATGTTGTGACTCTTTGTCATGTACAGGTCTTAAATGGATGGGAATTGTGTATACAGTCACATTCACATCATTTACTGATTGTACCAGTTTGAGGACATTACTGAGTGGATCCTTGTAAGTGATAAGTTGCAACAAAGTGTCAGGAATTTTGCCAGCCTATTGTTAAAATTAAAATCACATAAACTTACATTAAAATAAATTATACTGGAGACAAAGGTAGTAAATGCTGAAACATCACTTCCTAATTATTGTGCTACATTTTATTGTTATCTATGTGCTTAAGGTTATTTACATCTATCTGTTACATATGTGTGGTGAAAATATTAGACAGTGATATGCTACTGGGTATTTCTTCCCAACTCCACATTTAGTAACTTCAGATTGGTAGCTTGTAATTGGCTGTAGTGAGAGTATTTACACCAGAGAAACTGGCAAATGCTGGCAAATCAAGACCCCCCCGCCCACCCCCCCCCCCCCGCCACCCGCTTCCCCCAACCATAGAACTGGTTGTTAACCATTTACCAGCACACCACTACTTTAATTACAGTACGTAACAACTCAGCACATGTTCTCTGAAATTAATTCCTGAGTCCTTCCAAGAGAGTAATTATAGTTTTCCCGGAGCTTTTACAAAAAGCAATATATAAACATTTGATAAATATTTGACTCCCTAGGGAACTTTAGCCCTAATTCTTGTTAAACTTTAAAAATGAAGTTTTTCCTTATAGCGTAGTAGATAATTTGGAAAATACAGAAAAATATTTTTTTCAGTGACTTCACTATTTTGAAAGGAGGAAAGTTATCATGTGTTCATAATCTATTTAGCAGTTCATGTCTTCCATATTAATTCACCAGGCAGTTTATTGCTGAGTTTATGGGACTGAAAAACAATCCTTAGATTCAATGTGTTAGAAAACAGGTTTGTGGAATAAACTTGCTGCAATAGTATAAATAGTAGAGCCATGCCAAAGACTGTTTTTGTTAAAATAAGTTTATCTCTCTATGTAGATGATTAATAATTGTACCTCAGTTCAGTTTAGTTCAGTTGCTCAGTTGTGTCCGACTCTTTGCAACCCCATGAACCGCAGCACGCCAGGCCTCCCTGTCCATCACCAACTCCTGAAGTCTACCCAAACCTATGTCCATTGAGTCGGTGATGCCATCCAACCATCTCATCCTCTGTCGTCCCCTTCTCCTCCTGCCTTCAATCTTTCCCAGCATCAGGGTCTTTTCAAATGAGTCAGCTCTTCGCATGAGGTGGCCCAAGTATTGGAGTTTCAGCTTCAACATCAGTCCTTCCAGTGAATACCCAGGATTGATCTCCTTTAGGATGGACTGGTTGTATCTCCCTGCAGTCCAAGGGACTCTCAAGAGTCTTCTCCAACACCACAGTTCAAAAGCATCAATTCTTTGGCGCTCAGCTTTCTTTATAGTCCAACTCTCAAATCCATACATGACTACTGGAAAAACCATAGCCTTGACTAGATGGACCTTTGTTGGCAAAGTAATGTCTCTGCTTTTGAATATGCTGTCTAGGTTGGTCATAACTTTCCTTCCAAGGACTAAGTGTCTTTTAATTTTATGGCTGCAATCACCATCTGCAGTGATTTTGGAGCCCAAGAAAATAAAGTCAGCCACTGTTTCCACTATTTCCCCATCTATTTGGCATGAAGTGATGGGACCAGATGCCATGATCTTTGTTTTCTGAATGTTGAGCTTTAAGCCAACTTTTTCACTCTCCTATTTCACTTTTCTCAAGAGGCCCTTTAGTTCTTCTTCACTTTCTGCCATAAGGGTGGTGTCATCTGCATATCTGAGGTTATTGATATTTCTCCCGGCAATCTCGATTCCAGCTTGTGCTTCCTCCAGCCCAGCATTTCTCATGATGTACTCTGCATAGAAGTTAAATAAGCAGGGTGACAATATACAGCCTTGATGTACTCCTTTTCCTATTTGGGACCAGTCTGTTCCATGTCCAGTTCTAACTGTTGCTTCCTGACCTGCCTAGAGCTTTCTAAAGAGGCAGGTCAGATGGTCTGGTATTCATTCCCATATCAGGTTGCTTAATAATCAGTATAAACAAATTAAAAACCTCAGCTTGTGATCCAAGGTAATTTTCAAATTGGAAGCAACTTTAGCCCATCCTCAGAAGGCTAATGATATAAAAGTAAGGGGGGCCCCTTCCTCTGGGGAACACAGCCCAGGTCAGCAAGACTCTTCTGGTGAGTGTACCAATCTGCTCTGCTTCCATAGGCTGTTTGAATAACCAGACTCCCTGGGAAAGGTGGGCTATCTGCTGTTGCCGAGCCCTTATGTAAGAATTTACCGTTTTCCATTTCCTTACTTGTTTCTCTTCTTCTTGGTTTTACACTCACTCATGAGAAATAGCTCATTATCCCCTTAAAATGTAGCCACGTTAAATTTTCCTCCCCTAAACAAAAATAATTCAAGATCTATGATATTTTCTTTATAAAAGGCTTTTTAACTTAAATATTAAAATATGTCAAGATCTGAAGAATAAAATTTTGATGATTATATGTCCACTCCTTTTTAAAAAATTTTTTCTTTTAAAAAACATTTGTACCCCGTGTACCCATCCCTTTCCTCTCTATTTAGAGAGCTTTCTAGGAGCTTTCTTGGAGCTTTCATTTGCTTGCTTTTATTTACAGATCTAACATACTTTTTCTTCTATGCAATATATTGATTACTTCTGCCAGCTTTTTGTCTTTATATAAAGAAATTTTTACTGTACATATTGTTTTGTGACTTTATTGTTTCTCCTGTGAGTGATTACTTTTCACTGTCATATAGTTTTATACAATATACTACAATTTGTTCATTCTACTGTTGGTAAATATTTGGGTTGTTTGCTATTTTTAATTATGAGTAGTGCTACTGTACTATGAATATTCCTTTACATGGTGTGTATGTGGACGAATTTCTTAAGGTACATAAAGTATAATTTTTACTTCCCATTCTACTAGGTAATGCCAAATTATTTCCCAAAATGATTATGCTAATTTATACTACCACCAGTACTACTGGTCTTCTTCCCTGGTGGCTTAGACAGTAAGGCGTCTGCCTGCAATGCGGGAGACCTGTGTTCAATCCCTGGGTCGGAAAGATCCCCTGGAGAAGGAAATATCAACCCACTCCAGTACTCTTGCCTGGAAAATCCCACGGATGGAGGAGCCTGGAGGGCTACAGTCCGTGGGGTCGCAGAGAGTCAGACATGACGGAGCGACTTCACTTTCACTGCTTTCACCAGCACTACCTTTGTTCTAGTGCGTCAAAGTGACATAATATTGTCAGAATTTAACATTTTTGCAAACTTGGCTGATGTGAAATATTACCTTATTATGAGCATCTTTTGTCTTTTTATTGCTTGTGGCTACATGTGCTTCTTTGTGAAATGCTTTGTTCAAGTTTTCTATTTTTCTATTGGATTTTATCTCTTTTTCTTATTGACTTATAGTGATTCTTTATATTATTCTGGGTACAACTTTTTTTGATCATTTAGTGGGTATTACAAATAACTCTCCCAGTGTGTGCTTTATCTATTTACTCTTTCTGTGGAGTTTTTTGATAAATGGAAGTTTTTTTCCCTTATGGTGAGCTGTGCAATTTCTGTCAAAAATCAAGTCTGTTTCTGGGCTGTTTTGCTCTGCTGGGTTTTTTGTTTAAGTTGCCAATACCACTGTCTTAATTGTCCTAGCTTTGTAATATTGCATCTCATATCTGGTAAGGCAAATCTCATTTTGTTTTTTCTTGTTAAAAAATCTTAGTTCTTTTTATATAAATTTTAGAATTTAAATTTTAGACTCAGCCTGTTTCCAGAAGGAAATCTTATTATGATTTTGATTGGAATAGCTTTGAGTCTTTATAACATTATGAACTTAAGTCTTCTGATCCATTATAAGATATAGCTCAATTTATGTAGTAGTTCTTTAGTGTCAACAAAATTTTGAAATTTCTCTAAGAATCTTACATATTGTTTATACATTGTTTAAAGTTATTTCTACGCACATTATATATCTTTTTAAAAATTTTATTGAAGTGTAGTTGATTTACAATGTTGTGTTACTTTCTGCTGTACAGCAAAGTGATTTTATGTCCAGGCACATTGTTTCTTTTTCAGTATTCTTTTCCGTTATGATTTATCATAGAATACTGAATATAGGTGCCTGTGCTACAGTAAGACTGAGTAATATTTATCCACTCTATATATAATAGTTTGCGTCTGCTGATCCCAAACTCCCAATCTATCCCTACCCACCACACTTTCCCCTTGGCAATCACAAGTCTGTTCTCTATGAGTCTGTTTCTGTTTCATAGGTAAGGTCGTTTGTGTCATACTTTAGGTTCTACATATGAGTGACATCATATAGTACTTGTGTTTCTCAGTGTGATCATCTCTAGATCCACTCCTACTGTTGCAAATGGCATTATTTCGTTTTTTTATGACTAAGTGGTGTTGCACTGTGTATCTATATATAAGGCATTTTCTTTCTCTCTTCATCTTTGAGTGGATATTTAGGTTGTTTCCATGTTTTGGCTATTGTGAATAGTGCTTCTGTGAATATAGAGGTGCGTGTATCATTTTACAGTTGTGTCTGGATATATGCCATGGAGTCAGATTGCTGGATCATATGGCAACTTTATTTTTAGTTTTTTGAAGAATCTCCACACTATTTTCCAGAGTGACTGTACCAGTTCACATTCCCGTCAACATTGTAGGAGAGTTCTTTTTTCTCTGCACCCTCTCCATCATTTGTTATTTGTATACTTTTTGATGATGGCCATCTGACTCATGTGAGGTGGTTCCTTATTGTAGTTTTGATTTCGTTGCTCTGATAATTAGTGATGAAGAGCATTTTTCCATGTTTCTGTTGGCTATCTGCATGTCTTCCTTGGAGGAATCTCTTTTTAGGTTTTCTGCCCACTTTTCAATTGGGTTGTTTGTTATTGAGTTGTATGAGATGTCTGTGTATTTTGGAGATTAATCCCTTGTCAATCACATCATTTGCAAATTATCCCACTTTGTAGGCTGTCTTTTCATTTTGTTTATGGTTTCCTTTGCTGTACAAAAGCTTGTAAGTTTGATTAAGTCCCATTTGTTTGTTTTTGCTTTTATTTCTGTTTCCTTGGTATACTGACCTAAGAAAACATTGGTATAATTTATGTCAGAGAATGTTCTGCATACGCTCTCTTTTAGGAGTTTTATGGTGTCCTGTCTTATATTTAAGTCTTTAAGCCATTTTGAGCTTATTTTTGAGTATGAAGTGAGGATGTATTCTAACTTCATTGATTTACATGCAACTGTCCAACCTGGCCAGCACCACTTGCTGAAGAGATTGTCTTTTCTCCATTGTATATTCTTGCCTTCTTTGTGGAAGACTAACTGACCATAGATATGTGGGTTTATTTCTGGCCTCTCTATTCTGTGCCGTTGATCCATATGCCTGTTTTTAGGCTCATTATATTTCGTGATGCTATTGTAATATCTTTTTTTAGATAATTGTAGATTCATATACAGTTATAAGAAATAATACAGAGAGGTCATGCAAACACTTTGTCCATTTTCTCCCAATGATAACCTTCTGCAAAACTATGATAAAATATTACAGCCAAGAGATTAATGTTAGCCACTGATTTATTCAAATTTTCCGTTTTAATCGTATTGGTGTATGTAAGTTCTGCTGTGTACCCACTATCACTATAGAAGATACTCAGTATTTCCAACACCACGAAGATCCTTCCTCTTATCTTGTATAACTTCACCATCTTTCTCCCTCCTCTTGTCACTTTCTACCATCTGGTAATCATTAATCTGTCCTCCATTTCTAAAATTTTGTCATTTCAAAAAATTTACATAAATGGAATCATACACTTTGTATCTTTCGAGGATTGACTTTTTAAAATTCAACACAGTTCTCTAGAGACTCACCCAAGCTGTGTATATATCAATAGTCTGTTCATTTTGATTGCTTAGTTGTATTTCATGCTATATAAAAAAAATCAGTTTCTTTAATCATTCACCCAATGATTTCAGTTTTCTAGCAATTGCAAATGCTGCTATAAACATTTACATTCAGATCATTGAGTGAAAATAATGTTCATTTCTGTGGCATAAATGTCCAGGAGTCCAATTAGTGGGTTGCACGATTGTCCCATGTTTAGTTTTTTTGAAAAAACTGTTTCTAGAGTGGTTGTGCCATTTCACATTTTCAGCAGTCTTACATGCATGTGCTGTTTTCTCAGCATCCTTGCCAGCATTTGGTGTTCATTTTTAAAATATTGATTGTTATGATATGTATGTAGTAGTATTTCATTTTGGTGTTAATATAAATTTTTCTAATGTCAGTGATGATGGACATACTTTCAGACATTTAGTTTTTATCTGTATATCCTCTTCAGTTAAATGTCTGTTATCTTTTGCTCATTTTCTAACTGGACAGTTTGTTTCTTACTGTTGAATTTTAACAGTGCTTTATATAGACTAGATGCTTGTCCTTTGTTAGATATTTGGTTTGCAAATATTTTCTTTTGGCCTGTAGTTTGTCTTTTCATATTTTTCATGTTGGCTTTCATAGAGCAAAATTTCTAATTTCAGTAGGCCCAATTTATCAGTTTTAAAAAATGGATGGTGTATTTGGTGTTATGTCTGAGAGTCATTAGTTTAGCCCCAGATTCTGATAATTTTCTCTTAACATGTTTTCCTATAAGGGTTCAGTTCAGTTCAGTCGCTCAGGTGTGACCCCAAGGACTGCAGCACGCCAGGCTTCCCTGTCCATCACCAACTCCCAGAGCTTGCTCTAACTCATGTCCATTGAGTCAAAGATGCCATCCAAACATTTCATCGTCTGTCATCCCCTTCTGCTCCTGCCTTCAATCTTTCGCAGCATCAGGGTCTTTTCAAATGAGTCAGTTCTTCACATTAGGTGGCCAAAGTAGTGGAGTTTCATTTTTAGCATCAGTCCTTCCAATGAATATTCAGGACTGATTGCCTTTACGATGGACTGCTTTGATCTGCTTGCAGTCCAAGGGACTCTCAAGAGTCTTCTCCTACACCACAGTTCAAAAGCATCAGTTCTTCAGCACTCAGCTTTCTTTATAGTCCAGCTCTCATATCCTTACAAGACTACTGGAAAAACTATAGCGTTGACTAGATGGATCTTTGCTGGCAAAGTGATGTCTCTGCTTTTTAAAATGTTGTCTAGGTTAGCCATAGCTTTTCTTCCAAGGAGCAAATGTCTTTTAATTTCATGGCTGCAGTCACCATCTGCAGTGATATTTTAGCCCAAGAAAATGAAATCTGTCTTTCTTTCCACTGTTTCCCCATCTATTTGCCATGAAGTGATGGGACCCGATGCCGTGATCTTTGTTTTTGAATGTTGAGTTTTAAGTCAGATTTTTCACTCTCCTCTTTCACCTTCATCAAGTGGCTCTTTAGTTTCTCTTTGCTTTCTGCCATGAGGGTGGTGTCATCTGCGTATCTGAGGTTATTGATATTGCTCCTGGCAGTCTTGATTTCAGCTTGTGGTTCATCCAGCCCAGCATTTGGCATGATGTATTCTGCATGTACGTAAATAAGCAGGGTGACAGTATACAGCTTTGTTGTACTCCTTTCCCAATTTGGAACCAATGTGTTGTTCCATGTCCAGTTCTAACTGTTGCTTCTGCATACAGATTTCTCAGGAGGCAGGTAAGGTCTGGTATTGTCATCTCTTGAAGAATTTTCCACAGTTTGTTGCAATCCACACAGTCAGGGACTTAGGCTTAATCTATAAAGGAGAAGTAGATGTTTTTCTCGAACTCTCTTGCTTTTACTATGATGCAGTGGATGTTGGCGATTTGATATCTGGTTCCTCTGCCTTTTCTAAATCCAGCTTGAAATCCAGTTCTCAGTTCATGTACTGTTGTAGCCTTGCTTGGAGAATTTTGAACATTACATTGCAAGTGTGTGAGATAAGTACAGTTGTGTGGTAGTTTGAACATTCTTGTGCATTGCATTTCTTTGGGGTTGGAATGAAAACTGACCTTTTCCAGTCCTGTGGCCACTGCTGAGTTTTCCACATTTGCTGGCATAGAGTGCAGCACTTTCACAGCATCGTCTTTGAGAATTTGAAATAGCTCCACTGGAATTCCATCACCTCTACTAGCTTGTTTGCAGTAATGATTCCTAAGGCCAACTTGACTTCAGACTCCAGGATAGACATAGGGTTAGGCTCTAGGCGAGTGATCACACCATCGTGGTTATCTGGGTCATTAGGATCTTTTTCTGTATAGTTCGTCTGTGTATTCTTGCCACCTCTTGTTAATATCTTCTGTTTTTGTTAGGTCCAACTGTTTCTGTCCTTTATTGTGCCCATCTTTGCATGAGGCCCATCACTGCCTCCTATACAGTGTTATGAACCTCTGTCCATAGTTCTTCAGGCGCTCTGACTATCATCTCTAGTCCCTTGAATCTATTTGTCAGTTCCACTGTGTGATGGTAAGGGATTTGATTTAGATCATACCTGAATAGCCTAGTTTTGCCTACTTTTTTCAATCTGAGTCTCAATTTTGCAATAAGGAGTTCATGATCTGAGCCACAGTCAGCTCCCTTTCTTGTTTTCGCTGACTGTATAGAGCTTCTCCATATTCGGCTGAAAAGAATATCATCAATCCGATTTTGAGATTGACTGACTGGTGGTGTCCATGTGTAGAGTAGCTCTTGTGTTGTTGAAAGAGGGTGTTTGTTGTGACCAGAGTGTTCTCTTGGCAAAACTCTGTTAGCCTTTGCCCTGCTTCATTTTTGTACTCCAAGGCCAAACTTGCCTGTTTCCAGGTCTCTTGACTTCCTGCTTTTGTATTCCAGTCCCCTATGATGAAAAGGACATCTTTTTTTTAGTGTTAGTTCTAGAAGGTCTTGAAGGTCATCATAGAACTGTTCAACGCAGCTTCTTTGGCCTTGGTGGTAGGGGCATAGACTTCGGTTACTGTGATTTTGAATGAGTTGCCTTTGAAATGAACAGAGATCATTCTGTTGTTTTTGAGATCGCGCCCAAGTACTGTATTTTGGACTCTTGCTGACTATGAGGGGTACTCTATTGTATTGAAGTCTGTGATCCATTTTCAGCCACCTTTTGTATAATGTGGAACTTAGGCTGAGGTTCTATCTTTCTTTAGCCTGTGGATGTGCAATTGTCCTGGCAAATTTTTTGAAAAGGCTATCCTTTTATTGAATTGACTTTGCACTGTCAAAAGTCAGTAGGGCATATTTGTAAGGGTCTGTTTGTGAGCCTGTTATTCTGTTCCTTTGGCATATTTGTGAGGGTCTGTTTCTGAGCCTTTTATTCTGTTCCATTGATTTATGTATTTATGTATTTCTTTCTCTGCTCATATCACACTGTCTTGATTACTTTGCCATATAATAAGGCTTAGTAGAGACAGAGTGGAGAAGGCAATGGCACCCCACTCCAGTACTCTTGCCTGGAAAATCCCATGGATGGAGGAGCCTGGTAGGCTGCAGTCCATGGGGTTGCTAAGAGTCGGACACGACTGAGCTACTTCACTTTCACTTTTCACTTTCATGCATTGGAGAAGGAACTGGCAACCCACTCCAGTGTTCTTGCCTGGAGAATCCCAGGGAGGGGGGAGCCTGATGGGCTGCCATCTGTGGGGTCGCACAGAGTCGGACATGACTGAAGCGACTTAGCAGCGGCAGCAGAGACAGAGTACTTTCTGCCACATCTTCATTCTCTTTCTTTTTGGGGCGTGATTGTTTTAGTTCTCTTAGCACCTGAGCCTTTCCATAGAGTTTAGAATAATCTTGCTATGAAAAGAATCTTGTTTGTGTTTTGGTATGAATTTCAGTAAACTATAGACTGATCCTAAAGGAAATCAGTCCTGAATATTCATTGGAAGGACTGATCCTGAAGCTGAAGCTCCAATACTTTGGCCATCTGATGCGAAGAGGTGACTCATTTGAAAAGACCCTGATGCTGGAAAAAATTGAAGGCGGGAGAAGAAGGGGACAACAGAAGATGAGATGGTTGGATGGCATTACCAACTCAGTGGACATGAGTTTTGAGTAAACTCTGGGAGTTGGTGATGGACAAGGAGGCCTGGCATGCTGCAGTCCATGGGGTTGCAAAGAGTCGGACACGACTGAGTGACTGAACTGAACTGATAGACCAATTTGAGAGATTTTACATGCTGACTATAATGATTAGTCTTCCAACTGATGAACATTCTTTCTCTCTCAAGTTTTCTTTGACTTTTTAAAATTCAGTATTTTGTAATTTCAGCATATAGATCAGCATATGTTAAGTATATATGTAAGCATATAATTTTCCTTGAAGTGATTATAAATTGATTGTGTTTTTAATTTCAGTATTGGCATGTTCATTGTTAGTGTAATTGATCCTTATGTGTGCTTTCATATTTATTTAAATAACTATTTATATTTATCTTAATTTTTAAGTTATTTTTAATTTGTCCTGCCTTTTCTATATTTTTAAAATGTTTTTTCTTTTTTTTTAATTGAAGAATAATTGCTTTACCATATTTTTCAGCATGAATCAGCCACAGGTATACATATGTAGCCTCCCTCCTGACCTACCTGTCCCACCCCTTGAGGTTGTCACAGAGCACTGGGTTGAGCTCAGTCTACGTTTCTATCTTGTCCTCCTTTGAATCTATTGCAAATTTTTTTCTCATTTAATCTCTCCTTATTAATTAGAAATTGTATATTCTGTTATTTTAATTTTGGTCACTCTAGAATTAGCTTTTGAATTCTAACTTATCAAAATCTAACATTATAATTACTGCTTTTACCCCTCTTCTTAAACATACAGAGTCCTTATTTTAACTATTCACAGCACTCCTGGCTTGGATGCTTTGATTTATATGCTATTGTTGTTATGCATTATAATTTTTTCTTTTTGCTTAGCTCCAAAAATCATTAATATTGCTGTTTTATAAGTATTGATGCTTACTTAATCACATATCTACCAATTTCTTTGCATGTAAGACTTCCATTTGAGATTATTTTTCTCTATCTGAAGAATGTTTTTCTCTATCTGAAGAAAGCCTTCCTCAGTGATCAATGCAAAGAAATAGAGGAAAACAATAGAATGGGAAAGACTAGAGATGTCTTCAATAAAATTAGAGATATGAAGGGAACATTTCATGCAAAGATGGGCACAATAAAGGACAGAAATGGTATCGACCTAAGAGAAGCAGAAGATGTTAAGAAGAGGAGGCAAGAATACACAAAAGAACTATACAAAAACAGATCTCAGTGACCCAGATAACCACGATGGTGTGATCACTTGCCTAGAGCCAGACATACTGGAGCCCAAAGTCAAGTGGGCCTTAGGAATCATCACTACGAACAAAGCTATTGGGGGTGATGGAACTTCAGTTGAGCTATTTAAAATCCTCAAAGATGATGCTGCAAAAGTGCTGCACTCAATATGCCAGCAAATTTGGAAAACTCAGCAGTGGCCACAGGACTCAGGACTGGAAAAGGTCAGTTTTCATTCCAATTCCAAAGAAAGGAAATGGCAAAGAACATTCAGACTACACACAATTGCACTCATCTCACACGCTAGCAAAGTAATGCTCAAAATTCTCCAAGAAAGACTTCAAAAGTATGTGAATTGAGACCTTGCAGATGTTCAAGCTGGATTTAGAAAAGGCAGAGGAACCAGATATCAAATTGCCAGCATCCACTGGATCTTAGAAAAAGCAAGAGAGTTCCAGAAAACCATCTACTTTTGCTTCATTGACTATGCTCAAGCCTCTGACAGTATGGATCACAACAAACTGTGGAAAATTCTTCAAGAGATGAGAATACCAGACCACCTTACCTGCCTCCTGAAAAATCTGTATGCAGGTCAAGAAGCAACAGTTAGAACCAGATATGGAACAACACATTGGTTCCAAATTGGGAAAGGAGTACGTCAAGGCTGTATACTGTCACCCTGTTTATTTTACTTACATGCATATTATATCATGCGAAATGCTGGGCTGGATGAAGCACAAGCTGATTGCCAGGAGAAATATCAGTAACCTCAGACATACAGTTGATACCACCCTTACTGCAGAAAGCGAAGAGGAACTCGGTAGCCTCTTGATGAAAGTGAAGAGGAGAGTGAAACAAAGCTGGCTTAAATCTCAACATTCAAGAAATGAAAATCATGGCATTCGGTCCCATCACTTCATGGCAGATAGGTGGGAAAACAGTGGAAAGAATGTCAGACTTTACTTTCTTGGGCTCCAAAGTCACTGCAGATGGTGACTGCAGCCATGAAATTAAAAGATGCTTGCTCCGTGGAAGAAAAGCTATGACCAACCTAGATAGCATATTAAAATGCAGAGACATTACTTTGCTGACAAAGGTCTGTCTAGTCAAGGCTATGTTTTTTCCAGTGGTCATGTATGGATGTGAGAGTTGGACCATAAAGAAAACTGAGCACCAAAGAATTGATGCTTTTGAACTGTGGTGTTGGAGAAGACTCTTGAGAGTCTCTTGGACTGCAAGGAGATCCAACCAGTCCATCCTAAAGGAAATCAGTCCTGAATATTCATTGGCAGGACTGATGCTGAAGCTGAAACTCCAATACTTTGACCACCTGATGAGAAGAACTGAGTCATTGGAAAAGACCTTGATGCTGGGAAAGATTGAAGGTGGGAGGAGAAGGGGGTGACAGAGAATGAGATGGTTGGATAGCATCACTGGTTCGATGGACATGAGTTTTAGAGTAAGCTCTAGGAGTTGGTGATGGACAGGGAGGCCTGGCGTGCTGCCGTCCATGGGGTTGCAGAGAGTTGGACACGACTGAGTGAACTGAATTGAAGAGTATAGTTTTGAATGTAACTTATCCTACCATCATTATGATTTCATACATGTAAGATTTTTCTCACTCTATATTCTATACCTCTTAACCTTTCTTTTATATTTTTATTTCCTTATCTAGACATGTGATTCTGCAGCATTCTGGGCAGATTATTGAAATATATCCTCTTGGTCACTATCTGTCTTTTTAGTTCTTTTTAATCTGCTATAGAACTTACTCATTGAGTTTGAAATTTCAATTATTATATATTTGTTTATTTTTCAGATATTTAGTTGTAACTTATTTTTTTCTTGTTTTTTTTTGCTCATTTTAATTTCCTACTTCATAAAGATATTAAAATATTTATATTCTGTAATTGATATTGATTTGTAGTTTTCATACAGTTGATACTGCTTTTGGTTATATCTGCTGATTCTTACACTGCCTTGTTTTCTTATGTGTTTTGTGAATTTTGGCGACTGGGAGTTGGTATTTCTTAGAAGACTAGGAATTCCTTAAGGTCTATCTTGAAGGTGGTTGCTGCAAAGAGAATTTATATTTGCTTCTGTTGTATGTCTGGAACCACTCCCATTTCTTGGTTTGAAGCTTTTCTTACCACCTAGGTAGCATGAATTCAGGATGCACGCCATGAGAAAGTTGTAGATATTAGTATCTGGAATTAAAATTTTTTTTTCCACTTTTCATTTATTCTGCACTAAAGTAGGGAGATTTTCCCTGCAGTTTTCTTTGGAGGCATGGAGGAAGAGGGTTGGGATTAATTTTATATGATGTATTTACACAGGAAGTGTAGTGCGTTGTGGTCTCATCTTTATTGGAGGAATCATTTATTATACCTTGAGCAGGCCCTGATCTTTTTCTTCTCTCTCAACTCCTAGGAGGCCATGAAAATTTCAGCTCAAGGTCATTTAACTAGGCATATAGAACTATCCTTTGATATCCTCAGGGAATTGGTTTTAGGACCCTCTTGAGGATACCAAAATCAATGAATGTTCAAGCCCCTTATATTCTATGGTGTAGTATTTACTTATAACCTACTCACATTCTCCTGTATACTTTAAATCATCTCCAGATTACTTATAATAGCTAATACAATGTACATGCTACATGAGTAGTTGGAAATACAGTGTAAATACTATGTAAATAGTTGTGATATTTGGCAAATTCAAGTTTTGCTTTTTTGAACTCCCCGGGATTTTTTCCCCTGAATATTTTTGATCAGAGTTTGGTTGGATCTGTGGATGTGAGCATGAAGATAGGAGGGCTGATTGTACTCCCAAAAGAAGAGTAGAGTTTAGTGGCACATTTACTCTCTTGATCCCCACGTTTACTTAGTTTTTGACTTCTGAATATTCTTTAATATTTTACAAGGTCATTGATTCCTTTAAAAAGGAGGTTTTAATACTTCACATAGAATTTTAATGTTTATGTTAGGAGATTAGTCAGGTCATTATGGTGGGTAACTAGTTCACCATACTTCTGGAAATTAAAGTTCATATTTATTTTGAAGGTAATTACAGTGAAGGTTCTAGTCATCCTTAATAGTGTTCACAATGATTTAAAATCATTTCTGTACCTAACGTAGTTTATTTAGTTACCTGCCCTTTGTTAATTCTGAACCAAAGTATCTATGTGTGATGATGAGGCTTTCCTGGCAGCTCAGTGGTAAAGGAATCCACTTGCCAATGCAGGCGATGCAGGTTTGATCCCTGAGTCACGAAGATCTCCTGGAGGAGGAAATGGCAGCCCACTCCAGTATTCTTGCCTGGGAAATCCCATGCACAGGGGAGCCTGGCGGGCTACAGTCCGTGGGGTCACAGAGAGTCCCAGACACGACTTAGCAACTAAACAGCAGTAGCATCTGTGTGTGATATTGACATTGAGTGGGAGTGAGATATCCTCTATAGATGAAGTCACAAAAGTAATTATTAAGCCAAATAAGAACATTTGATATCACTCTCCCATTTTTCCTCCTTTTTTTTTTTTTGATCCACTGCATGGCATGTGGGATCTTAGTTCCCTGACTAGGGATCAAACCTGTGCTGCCTGCAGTGGAAGCTTGGAATCTTAACCACTGGACCATCAGGGAAATCCCACACAATTTTTCATCATAAAATATGAGATGTTCCTTGCAAACAGTCCTATCAAGTTGCCATTTTCTTTGTATTATCACTGTATTGTTATGATGTGAAGCTGGTAACTACTGAGTCATAATAGCTGGATTATATTCCATTGAATTGATATATTATTTCTATTTTAGTTGTTAGGATTAAGATTGGTTTCAGTGTTTTGAGGTTTTTTTTGTTGTTATAAATATGATGGTCATGAACTTTGCTGATATGAGTTTTTTACTCCCCCCTCCTTTTTTATTTCTTGTAAGAACATTCTTAGAAGTAGGATCTCTGGGTAATACAGAAATCTTTAATTATTAAAAGACATACAGATGGCCGACAGTCACATGAAAAGATACTCAACATCACTAATAATTGGAGAAAATAAGTCAAAACCGCAATGAGGTATCATCTCACACCAAGCAGAATGACCATCGTGACAAAGTCTGTAAATAATAAATGCTAGAGAGGATGTAGAGAAAAGGGGACCCTCCTACACAGGTGGTAGGAATGTAAATTGGTGCAGCTGGTGTGAAGAACAGTATGAAGGTGCCTTAAAAAAACTGAAAATGGAGCTACCATATAATCCTATAATCCCTCTACTGGGCATATATCTGGAGAAAACTCTAATTTGAAAAGACATACACACTCCAGTGTTCATAGCAGCACTGTTCACAGTAGTCAAGACGTGGAAGCACCTGAATGTCCATCAACAGATGAATGGATAAAGAAGGTATGAGACATAGTATACAAAGGAATATTACTCAGCCATGAAAAAGAACAAAATACTGCCATTTGCAGCAACATGGATGGACCTAGAGATTATCATACTAAGTGAGGCAAGTCAAAGTAAGTCTTCACTAAGTGAAGGAAGACAAATATCATATGATATCACTTATATATGGAATCTAAAAAAATGATACAAATGAACTTATTTACAAAACAGAAATAGACTCACAGATACCAAAAAATCAAACTATGGTTACTAAAGGGGAAAGTGAGAGATGGATACATTAGGAATTTGGTATTAACAGATACACACTACCATATATAAAATAGATAACCAGCAAGGACCAACTGTATAGCACAGGGAACTATGTTCAATATCTTTTACCTTCTAATGGAAAAGAGTCTGAAAAGAGTACATAACTAGATCTATGTATTTATGTGTAACTGAATAATTTTTCTGTACACATTAAACATTGTCAATTAATTACACTTCAATAAATTTTTAAAAAATGTCTCATAGAGATGTTAACTTGAGATACTGTATTCCTCAAGTTTACTGTAATAACCCTTAGAGTATAACCGAAAAGTTTATAAATATTGTTATTGTAATGATAACCTCAGGAACTTTACTAGTAGAGGTCTTGAAACAATTTTTTCCAGGACTTCAACTCCCCTTTCGTCTGTCATGGTGTAACAATATTTTTTCCTTGTAGTTGTCAAGCTGTCTCCTTCATTAGCTGAAGCCCATTTGCCTTGAGGAGAAGGGGGCGACAGAGGATGAGATGGTTGGATAGCATCACCGACTCAATGGACATGAGTGTGAGCAAGCTCCAGGAGATGGTGAAGGACAGGGAAGCCTGGCATGCTGCAGTCCATTGGGTCACAGAGAGTTGGACATGACCAAGTGACTGAACAGCAGCAACATAGGCCTTAAATGTGAGACAGGTTTATAGAACTTGATTATAATGCAGCAGTTTGAATACAGACTCAAAACTGTTGGAAGTGTCAAAGTGTCAGTTAGCTCTTAGCAGTATATTTAACAGGCATTATTGGCTTATTTGGACCCAGACAGCATGGCCTCTAAATGTCTAGCCTCTCTTGAAAAGTTATAAGAGTTGAGATTTAAGAGTTTCTTTGCCCGTTTCCTTGAGGCAGCTTGAGGTGACAAGACCAGTTTGAGATCTTGGTGCTGCTGCTGCTGTACCTGCTGAGAGATATCGACAGAATGACCAAAGCTAGACTCATGTCATGGACCCCTTCCAGCTGTTACAGGGACATGCACCATCTCTCCTCTCCCCTCCTCCCCCGGCCCCCCCACTCCGCTCCTTCCCTCCCGCCTCCCCCCAACCCGCCGCCTCTTTCTTTTGACTCTAGATGGAGAATGCTGTCAGGAGTGACGAGAGACCATAACCATTTCCCTCTTAGCTGGGCAATTTCCCATTTTTCTCCTCACCACATTAATGGAGGCTAGGAGACAGTCTTCTCTTGTGTTGTTGGAAGAGGGTGTTTGCTATGAGCAATGCATTCTCTTGGCAAGACTCTATTAGCCTTTGCCCTGCTTCATTCTATACTTCAAGGCCAAATTTGCCTGTTACTTCAGGTATTTCTTGACTTCCTACTTTTGCATTCCAGTCCCCTATAATGAAAAGGACATCTTTTTTGGGTGTCAGCTTCAGCTTCTTCAGTGTTACTGGTTGGGCCATGGACTTGGATTACAGTGATATTGAATGGTTTGCCTTGGAAATGAACAGATGATTCTGTCATTTTTGAGATTGCATCCAAGTACTGCATTTCGGACTCTTGTTGACTATCATGGCTACTCCATTTCTTCTAAGGTATTCTTGCCCACAGTAGTAGAGATAATGGTCATCTGAGTTAAATTCACCCATTTCAGTCCATTTTAGTTCGCTAATTCCTAAAATGTCGATGTTCACTCTTGTCATCTCCTGTTTGACCACTTCCAGTTTGCCTTGATTCATGGATCTAACATTCCAGGTTCCTAAACAGCATTGCTCTTTATAGCATTGGACTTTACTTCCATCACCAGTCACATCCATAGCTGGATGCTGTTCTGTCTCTTCATTCTTTCTGGAGTTATTTCTCCACTGATCTGCAGTACCATACTGGGCACCTACTGACCTGGAGAGTTCATCTTTTAATGTCCTATTTTTTTGCCTTTTTATATTGTTCATAGGGTTCTCAAGGCAAGAATAGTGAAGTGGTTTGCCATTCCCTTCTCCAGGCAATGCCAAAGAATGTTGAAACTACCACACAACTGCACTCATATCACACGCTATTAAAGTAATGCTCAAAATTCTCCAAGCCAGGCTTCAACAGTCTGTGAACCATGAACTTTCAGATGTTCAAGCTGGATTTAGAAAAGGCAGAAGAACCAAAGAACAAATTGCCAACATCCGTTGGATCATTGAAAAAGCGAGAGATTTCCAGAAAAATATCTACTTCTGCTTTATTTACTATGCCAAAGTCTTTGTGTGGATCACAACAAACTGTGGAAAATTCTTAAAGAGATGGGAATACCAGACCACCTGACCTGTCTCCTGAGAAATCTGTATGCAGGTCAGGAAGCAACAGTTAGAACTGCACATGGAACAACAGACTGGTTCCAAATAGGAAAAGGAGTAGGTCAAGACTGTATATTTTCACCCTGCTTATTTAACTTACATGCAGAGTACACCATGTGAAATGCCAGGCTGAATAAAGCACAAGCTGGCATCAAGATTGCCAGGAGAAATACCAGTAACCTCAGATATGCAGATGACACCACCTTTATGGCAGAAAGAGGAGAAGAACTAAAAAGCCTCTTGATGAAAGTGAAAGGGTAGAGTGAAAAAGCTGGCTTAAAGCTCAACATTCAGAAAACGAAGATCATGGCATCTGGTCCCATCACTTCATGCTAAACAGATGGGGAAACAATGGAACCAGTGACAGATTTTATTTTGGGGGGGCTCCAAAATCACTGCAGATGGTGACTGCAGCCATGAAATTAAAAGACACTTGTTCCTTGGAAGAAAAGCTATGACCAACCTAGACAGCATATTGAAAAGCAGAGACATTACTTTGCCAACAAAGGTCCGTTTAGTCAAAGCTATGGTTTTTCCAGTGGTCATGTATGGATGTGAGAGTTTAACTATACAGAAAGCTGAGAACCTAAGAATTGATTTTTTTTTTTTACTTTACAATACTGTATTGGTTTTGCCATACATTGACATGAATCCACCACAGGTGTACATGAGTTCCCAACCCTGAACCCCCCTCCCACCTCCCTCCCCATATCATCTCTCTGGGTCATTCCAGTGCACCAGCCCCAAGCATCCTGTATCAAACCTAGACTAGCGATTCACTTCTTACATGATAGTATACATGTTTCGATGCCATTCTCCCAAATCATCCCACCCTCTCCTTCTCCCACAGAGTCCAAAAGACTGTTCTATACATCTGTGTCTCTTTTGCTGTCTCGCATACAGGGTTATCATTACCATCTTTCTAAATTCCATATACATGTGTTAGTATACTGTATTGGTGTCCTTCTTTCTGGCTTACTTCACTCTGTATCATCGGCTCCAGTTTCATCCACCTCATTAGAACTGATTCAAATATATTCTTTTTAATGGCTGAGTAATACTCCATTGTGTATATGTACCACAGCTTTCTCATCCATTCATCTGCTGATGGACATCTAGGTTGCTTCCATGTCCTGGCTATTATAAACAGTGCTGCGATGAACATTGGGGTACATGTGTCTCTTTCAATTCTGGTTTCCTCAGTGTGTATGCCCAGCAGTGGGATTGGAGGGTCATAAGGCAGTTCTATTTGCAGTTTTTTAAGGTATCTCCACACTGTTCTTCATAATGGCTGCACTAGTCTGCATTCCCACCAACAGTGTAAGAGGGTTCCCATTTCTCTACACCCTCTCCAGCATTTATTGCTTGTAGACTTCTGGATTGCAGCCATTCTGACTGGTCTCTGATAATGAGTGATGTTGAGCATCTTTTCATGTGTTTGTTAGCCATCCATATGTCTTCTTTGAAGAAATGTCTATTTAGTTCTTTGGCCCATTGTTTGATTGGGTCATTTATTTTTCTGGAATTGAGCTGCATAAGTTGCTTGTATATTTTTGAGATTAGCTGTTTGTCAGTTGCTTCATTTGCTATTATTTTCTCCCATTCAGAAGGCTGTCTTTTCAGCTTGCTTATAGTTTCCTTTGTTGTACAGAAGCTTTTAATTTTATTTAGATCCCATTTGTTTATTTTTGCTTTTATTTCCAGTATTCTGGGAGGTGGATCATAGAGGATCCTGCTGTGATTTATGTTGGAGTGTTTTGCCTATGTTCTCCTCTAGGAGTTTTATAGTTTCTGGTCTTACATTTAGATCTTTAATCCATTGTGAGTTTATTTTTGTGAATGGTGTTATAAAGTGTTCTAGTTTCATTCTTTTACAAGTGGTTGACCAGTTTTCCCAGCACCACTTGTTGAAGAGATTGTCTTTAATCCATTGTATATTCTTGCCTCATTTGTCGAAGATAAGGTGTCCATGGGTGTGTGGATTTATCTCTGGCTTTCTGTTTTGTTCCACTGATCTATATTTCTGTCTTTGTGCCAGTACCATACTGTCTTGATGACTGTGGCTTTGTAGTAGAGCCTGAAGTCAGGCAGGTTGATTCGTCCAATTCCATTCTTCTTTCTCTAGATTGCTTTGGCTATTCGAGGTTTTTTTGTATTTCCATACAAATTGTGAAATTACTTGTTCTAGCTCTGTGAAAAATACTGCTGGTAGCTTGATAGGGATTGCATTGAATCTGTAGATTCTTTGGGTAGTATACTCATTTTCACTATATTGATTCTTCCGATCCATGAATATGGCATATTTCTCCATCTATTAGTGTCCTCTTTGATTTCTTTCATCAGTGTTTTATAGTTTTCTATATATAGGTCTTTAGTTTCTTTAGGTAGATACATTCCTAAGTATTTTATTATTTTCGTTGCAATGGTGAATGGAATTGTTTCCTTAATTTCTTCTTCTACTTTCTCATTATTAGTGTATAGGAATGCAAGGGATTTCTGTGTGTTGATTTTATATCCTGCAACTTCACTATATTCATTGATTAGCTCTAATAATTTTCTGGTGGAGTCTTTAGGGTTTTCTATGTAGAGGATCATGTCATCTGCAAACAGTGAAAGTTTTACTTCTTCTTTTCCAATTTGGATTCCTTTTATTTCTTTTTCTGCTCTGATTGCTGTGGCCAAAACTTCCAGAACTATGTTGAATAGTAGCAGTGAAGGTGGGCACTCTTGTCTTGTTCCTGACTTTAGGGGAAATGCTTTCAATTTTTCACCATTGAGGGTAATGTTTGCTGTGGGTTTGTCATATATAGCTTTTATTATGTTGAGGTATGTTCCTTCTATTCCTGCTTTCTGGAGAGTTTTTATCATAAATGGATGTTGAATTTTGTCAAAGGCTTTCTCTGCATCTATTGAGATAATCATATGGCTTTTATTTTTCAATTTGTTAATGTGGCATATTACATTGATTGATTTGTGGATATTGAAGAATCCTTGGATCCCTGGGATAAAGCCCACTTGGTCATGGTGTATGATCTTTTTAATGTGTTGTTGGATTCTGATTGCTAGAATTTTGTTAAGGATTTTTGCATCCATGTTCATCAGTGATATTGGCCTGTAGTTTTCTTTTTTTGTAGTATCTTTGTCAGGTTTTGGTATTAGGGTGATGGTGGCCTCATAGAATGAGTTTGGAAGTTTACCTTCCTCTGCAATTTTCTGGAAGAGTTTGAGGAGGATAGGTGTTAGCTCTTCTCGAAATTTTTGGTAGAATTCAGCTGTGAAGCCGTCTGGACCTGGGCTTTTGTTTGCTGGAAGATTTCTGATTACAGTTTCAATTTCCGTGCTTGTGATGGGTCTGTTAAGATTTTCTATTTCTTCCTAATTCAGTTTTGGAAAGTTGTACTTTTCTAAGAATTTGTCCATTTCTTCCATGTTGTCCATTTTATTGGCATATAATTGCTGATAGTAGTTCTTATGATCCTTTGTATTTCTGTGTTGTCTATTGTGATCTCTCCATTTTCATTTCTAATTTTATTGATTTGATTTTTCTCCCTTTGTTTCTTGATGAGTCTGGCTAACGGTTTGTCAATTTTATTTATCCTTTCAAAGAACCAGCTTTTTGCTTTGTTGATTTTTGCTATGGTCTCTTTTGTTTCTTTTGCATTTATTTCTGCCCTAATTTTTAAGATTTCTTTCCTTCTACTAACCCTGGGGTTCTTCATTTCTTCCTTTTCTAGTTGCTTTAGGTGTAGAGTTAGATTATTTATTTGACTTTTTTCTTGTTTCTTGAGGTATGCCTGTATTGCTATGAACTTTCCCCTTAGCACCGCTTTTATAGTGTCCCACAGGTTTTGGGTTGTTGTGTTTTCATTTTCATTCGTTTCTATGCATATTTTGATTTCTTCTGTGATTTGTTGGTTATTCAGAAGTGTGTTGTTCAGCCTCCATATGTTGGAATTTTTAATATTTAATAGTTTTTCTGCTATAATTGAGATCTATCTTAATGCATTTTGGTCAAAAAAGATGCTTGGAATGATTTCAGTTTTTTTGAATTTATCAAGGCTAGATTTATGGCCCAGGATGTGATCTGTCCTGGAGAAGGTTTCGTGAGCACTTGAGAAAAAGGTGAAATTCATTGTTTTAGGGTGAAATGTCATATAGATATCAATTAGGTCCAACTGGTCTATTGTATCATTTAAAGTCTGTGTTTCTTTGTTAATTTTCTGTTTAGTTGATCTGTCCATAGGTGTGAGTGGGGTATTAAAGTCTCCCACTATTATTGTGTTATTGTTAATTTCCCTTTCATACTTGTTAGCATTTGTCTTACATATTGCGGTTCTCCTATGTTGGGTGCATATATATTTATAATTGTTATAGCTTCTTCTTGGATTGGTCCTTTAATCATTATGTAGTGGCCTTCTTTGTCTCTTTTCACAGCCTTTGTTTTAAAGTCTATTTTATCTGATATGAGTATAGCTACTCCTGCTTTCTTTTGGTCTCTATTTGCATGGAATATCTTTTTCCAGCCCTTCACTTTCAGTCTGTATGTGTCCCTTGTTTTGAGGTGGGTCTCTTGTAGACAACATATATAGGGGTCTTGTTTTTGTATCCATTCAGCCAGTCTTTGTCTTTTGGTTGGGGCATTCAACCCATTTACGTTTAAGGTAATTATTGATAAGTATGATCCCGTTGCCATTTACTTTATTGTTTTGGGTTCAAGTTTATACACCCTTTTTGTGTTTCCTGTCTAGAGAATATCCTTTAGCATTTGTTGGAGAGCTGGTTTGGTGGTGCTGAATTCTGTTAGCTTTTGCTTGTCTGGAAAGCTTTTGATTTCTCCTTCATATTTGAATGAGATCCTTGCTGGGTACAGTGATCTGGGCTGTAGGTTATTTTCTTTCATCACTTTAAGTATGTCTTGCCATTCCCTCCTGGCCTGAAGAGTTTCTATTGAAAGATCAGCTGTTATCCTTATGGGAATCCCCTCATGTGTTATTTGTTGTTTTTCCCTTGCTGCTTTTAATATTTGTTCTTTATGTTTGATATTTGTTAATTTGATTAATATGTGTCT
Organism: Ovis aries; assembly: GCF_016772045.2. Lineage (NCBI taxonomy): Eukaryota > Metazoa > Chordata > Mammalia > Artiodactyla > Bovidae > Ovis > Ovis aries. The sequence goes on along the minus strand of NC_056060.1, from coordinate 8,730,069 downwards.
TGGGGTGTTTCACCTTGGGTTTATCCTGTTTGGGACTCTCTGGGTTTCTTGGACTTGGGTGATTATTTCCTTCCCCATTTTAGGGAAGTTTTCAACTATTATCTCCTCAAGTATTTTCTCATGGTCTTTCTGTTTGTCTTCTTCTTTTGGGACTCCTGTAATTCGAATGTTGGAGCATTTCATATTGTCCTGGAGGTCTCTGAGATTGTCCTCATTTCTTTTAATTCGTTTTTCTTGTTTCCTCTCTGATTCATTTATTTCTACCATTCTATCTTCTATTTCATTAATCCTATCTTCTGCCTCTGTTATTCTACTATTTGTTGCCTCCAGAGTGTTTCTGACCTCATTTATTGCATTATTCATTATATATTGACTCTTTTTTATTTCTTCTAGGTCCTTGTTAAACCTTTCTTGCATCTTCTCAATCCTTGTCTCCAGACTATTTATCTGTGATTCCATTTTTATTTCAAGATTTTGGATCATTTTCACTATCATTATTCGGAATTCTTTCTCAGGTAGATTCCCTATCTCTTCCTCTTTTGTTTGGTTTGGTGGGCATTTATCCTGTTCCTTTACCTGCTGGGTATTCCTCTGTCTCTTCATCTTGGTTATATTACTGCGTTTGGGGTGGCCTTTCTGTATTCTGGCAGTTTGTGGAATTCTCTTTATTATGGAGTTTCCTCGCTGTGGGTGGGGTTGTATCAGTGGCTTGTCAAGGTTTCTTGGTTAGGGAAGCTTGTGTCGGAGTTCTGGTGGGTGGAGCTGGGTTTCTTCTCTCTGGAGTGCAATGAAGTGTCCAGTAATGAGTTATGAGATGTCAGTGGTTTTGGAGTAATTTGAGCTGCCTGTATATTGAAGCTCAGGGGTGTGTTCCTGTGTTGTTGGAGAATTTGCGTGGTATGTCTTGCTCTGGAACTTGTTGGCCCTTGGGTGGTGCTTGGTTTCAGTGTAGGTATGGAAGCATTTGATGAGCTCCTATCGATTAATGTTCCCTGGAGTCAGGAGTTCTCTCATGTTCTCAGGATTTGGACTTAAGCCTCCTGCTTCTGGTTTTCAGTTTTATTTTTACAGTAGCCTCAAGACTTCTCCATCTATTCATCACCGATGACAAAACATTTAGGTTAGAGATGAAAAGTTTCTCCACATTGAGGGACACCCAGAGAGGTTCATTGAGTTACATGGAGAAGAGAAGAGGGAGAGGGGAGTTAGAGGTGACTGGAATGAGATGAGGTGGGATCAGAAGAGGAGAGAGCAAGCTAGCCAGTAGTCACTTCCTTATGTGCGCTCTACTGTCTGGACCAGAGATATTCACAGAATTATACAGAGAAGAGGAGAGGGAGGAAGGAGACAGAGGTGGCCAGGAGGGTAAAAGAGGGAAATGAAAAGGAGAGAGACAAATCCTGCCAGTAACCAGTTCCCTAAGTGTTCTCCACCGTCTGGAACACACAGAGATTCACAGAGTTGGGCAGAGAAGAGAAGGGGGAGGGAGGAGACAGAGACAACCTGGTGGAGAAAAAGGAGAGTCCAAAGGAGGAGAGAGTGGTCAAGCCAGTAATCTCGCTCTCAAGTAAAAATGGGTACTGAAGATTGGGTTTTTAAAGGTACAAAATTGATAACAAATACCAAAAAGCAAAGATTAAAAATCTAGAGTAGAGGTTGGATTTTCAAAAATACAATATTAAAAGAAGAAGAAGAAAGGAAAAAAAATCATAAGAATTATTAAAAAAAAGCCACAAAAAATAAATATGTGGCGTTAGCTTTAAGAACTTAAAAATTAAAAAGTGTTAAAATAAAAAAAAAAAAAGAAAAAACCAAAACAAAAAAAAGAATGATCGTAAAAATAGTAAAGGTATATCTGGGACTTTTTCTGGTGGTGTTGTGGGCAGTGTGGGGTCAGTTCATTTTCGGATAGTTCCTTGGTCTGGCTCATATTTCTTAAGATCTATACTTCCAAGGTGGTTCCCTCTGTTTTAGCTTCTTCTGTTTGCTGGTCTCTTCAGTGTCTGATTTCTGCCCTGACACAAGAGGGACGGTGGTGGACACTTTTTTTTTTTTTTTTTTTTTTTTAAGGCTCACTTGTTCAGTTGCGCTGTGGGGAGGGAGGGATGCTGCAAACAACACTGATGTGTGCTCTCAGTATCTCAGCCACGCTGGGCCTGCCCCCGCTCACTGCGCACACTGCTCAGGCTCTAGGTTGCTCTGCTGGGAACCGTCTGAGGCCGGCCCTGGGCTGCATGCATCTCCCTGGTCTAAGCTGCTCAGGCTCAGGCACTCAGGTAGTCCTCAGAGGCGCAGACTCTGTTGGGCCTGCGTTTTGTCCCCTTCCCAGGTCCGAGCAGCTCGGGTGTTTGGCGAGCGCGGTCATTGCGACTTATCACCTTTCCCGTCCCTGCTGCTCAGTTTTCTGGGTGTACAACTGGTGCCCCTTCTTAGGCAGATGGTGACTGTCCAGAACCCCAAGAAGTCTTAGCAAAGAAGCTTGCTTGCAGTTTGGAAGTTAATGCTTCTCTGTGGCTGCGATTGCCCCCTTCCGGCCCTTCCGGCTCTGGCTGCCTGTCACCGGAGGGGGATGATCTGCAGCCGGCTAATTCTGTTACGTCCTTTGTTCTGTGCGTGGTCCTGATGGTGTCTTATGTTAGAGCCTTTCGCGTGGTAGCTATCCCACAGTCTGGTTTGCTAGCCCAAGTTAGTTCGCTCTGGTTACGCTTGGGGCATTCCAGCCCAATTCTTAATAAGCACTGCAGCCGGCGCCTCCCTGCCCAGCCCCTGCTTGCTAGTGGCGGATGCAGGCATCTACGCTGCTTCTCCACTGGAGGGGTTACCGTTGGGCTCGTAATCTGTTGCTTTTAATTATTTATTTATTTTTCCTCTCTGTTATGTTGCCCTCTGTGTTTCCAAGGCTCGCCACAGACTTGGCAGTGAGAGTGTTTCCTGGTGTTCGGAAACTTCTGTCTTTTTAAGACTCCCTTCCCAGGACGGAGCTCCCTCCCTACCTCTTTTGTCTCTTTTTTCCGTCTTTTATATTTTTTCCTACCTGTTTTTGAAGACAATGATCTGCTTTTCTGGGTGCCTGATGTCCTCTGCCAGCATTCAGAAGTTGTTTTGTGACGTTTACTCAGCGTTGAAATGTTCTTTTGATGAACTTGTGAGGGAGAAAGTGGTTTCCCCGTCCTATTCCTCTGCCATCTTAGGATCGCCTCCAGAATTGATGCTTTTGAATTGTGGTGTTGGAGAAGACTCTTGAGAGTCCGTTGGACTGCAAGGAGATCCAACCAGTCCATCCTAAAGGAAATCAGCCCTGAATATTCATTGGAAGGACTGATGCTGAAGCTGAAACTATAATACTTTGGCCACCTGATGTGAAGAACTGACTCATTGGAAAAGACCCTGATGCTGGGAAAGATTGAAGGTGGGAGGAGAACGGGATGACAAAGGATGAGATGGTTGGATGACATCACCTACTCAATGAACATGAGTTTAAGTAAACTCGGGGAATTGGTGATGGACAGGGAGGCCTGGTGTGCTGCAGTCCATGGGGTAACAAAGAGTCAGACATGACTGAGTAACTGAACTGAACTGAAGAGACAGTCTTCCAGGTTGTTCATTTTTTACCTGTCTTTTAGCTTGTGAACTGCATTCTCTGTGAAAAGGCCTAGTTATGTAGAAGAAAAGAACCTACTCTTGTTTTCTTCCTGGGAGGAGAAAATTAGACTATCATAAATATTCTTTTTGAAGGGTTGTTAGGTACCATTTTAGAGTCTTCTTGGATCTAAATTGGGTTTCTGAGGATGTTCTGAGTATTATCATTGTTATTGTTGCTGCTATTATTATTATATTACTGGTGTATTTTAGAAACTCTTCTGTTTTAGGGATCTGCAAGTATAAATGTCTTCCTTCTTGATGATCATTTCTGTGTCTTCATGTCTTCCCATAGCTGCTTAAAACAATTCCCTGGTACATTTTTAGAATACAGTGATTGACAGTGGTTGCTGTCATAGAACCTACATTCCAGAGGAGGATGACAGAAAGAAAAAAAGATGTAGATAAGATTGGTTGGTATTCAACACAATATCTATACTGATTATTATAGCTGACATTCATTTTGATTGATCAGTGTCCATACAGGATATTAAAGACTTTGAATAGCTCCTCCATTAGGTATACCCTAATAGAGTATATCTAATAGACATAGGATTATATTTTTCTTATCAACTCAGCTTCTGTAGAGAGTCAGAGATGAGGCAGGAACTAAAGCCTTAATCTTGGGATTTAAAGTCCAATGTTCTTTCTTTCTTTTTTAAAATATAATTCTGAACTGTGTAACTCTTAAGCTTTTTTGACTTTGTTTATAATCCCCTTTTTCTTCCCTGCTCTGACTTCAGAAATGTTATTTTTAGTTCAACTGCTATATTTTCCATGGAAACTTCTCTGGTATCCCCATGTAAATTTCATAATTTTTTTTCACTTGCTTATGCATCTTTTAGAGTCATTATTTCATTTTGCTTCATTTACATCTCTCTCTCATTACTTTCTAAGCTCTTTGAGGGCAGGGAAGGTATTTATAGTGTTATCATTGGTACCTAGTACAAAAGGGTACACAGATAATAGGCTCTCAATAAATGCTGAAATGAAAAGACTGGATTAATCATCAGGACACTTGTGAAAGGGCTTGCCCTTTTGAACCTAAGTCCTATATATAATTTTCCTCTTAAGCTAGCATAATCTTATATGTGTATATAGTAGATGAGGATATTTGCACTGAGCCAACAAAACAGCGTGCCATTCTTTAGTATATTCCATGGAGTGGGAGACCAATAGACTAATCACCTTCAACTTTTTCTGGCTCAGATCTCGATGATCCAGGTTCATTGTGATGGTGAAATCCTTGGACAAAAACTTTGACTGTGAACTTATTTATCCTTATGAGGGCAGATGAAACCAAAAACATACTCACTGGCCCATTTCTCAGTAGAACTAAGTCAGTCTTACATGGCCTGAGCGTGCAAATCCTAGCATGGAGGCTTCATTTATTCTCATTTTCATAGTTTAGATTTCTGATATTGAGGCCTATAGCATAATACTCTAATCCAAAAGCAGAGACTATTTGGTCTTGTCATCTGCCAAATATTTATTAATACTAGTGACTGGTAAAAACTAGACAAATGAACAAAGACGCTTTATGTGAGTCTAGGACAAACTGTTGAAGCTAGGCTAACTTTTTTCCTTTTCTTGTCATTTATGAAGTTGAACTTCCTAGTATTTTTGTGACTTGGGTAACCACTGTGAGAACTACTTGACTGGTGGGATGTGGCAGAAGATAAAGTCTTTGTTATTAGCCCTCTGGACTAGTCATCCCTGCCTCTGAGCTCTGCCTACATGGAGGTGTTTACACATTGCAGACATATAACTGACATCAAAGCAAACATAATGCAATAGATTTCCAAGAGAAAAAAGCTTTGTTGTTACCTTAGGGTCTGATATTACTTTTGACATTCTGAATCTCAGTGTTTATGAGAAACATCAATAATAATAACCACCCTTTGCGTGAGTATAGCACCTTTCTCCCCACTTCCATGCATGTTTCACATGCATGAAGTGTCCTGTGCAAAAGGGGAAGGTGGAGGGGGAGAATCTGGTCCCCAACAATTAAGAGATAAAATTCCTCACTACAGTGAGCAGGGAACAGAAGAGGGGCAGCTCTTGGTTGGCTCCAACTGAGACCAAAGGAAGTTTAGCAAGATAGGAATGACCAGACTCAAGAGTTTATCCATCTGAAACTAATCATGACTCTCTAAAAAACAAAAACAAAAACAGCAAATTCAAACCACTGGATCCATGAATAGCTCTGATATTTGCCCTAAATTGTTAAAGTCCCAGATAAAGTTTAATTTTAATTACTGTCTTCAGAGACTCATCTAATATAACTACAAAATGATTTTATCTTAATTTGTGCATATTTTATAAATACAGTAAAAACATTCCCTTTTGTCTGGGGGAGTAAAGACACTAAACACCATTACTACCACCACCACTGTACATCATTTATTGTTTTTAGACTTTGATCCCTGGGGCAGGACCTATGCTTTATACTTCTTCACATCCTTCTTGTTGTTGTTCAGTCACTTAGTCGTGTCCAACTCTTTGTTACCCCATGGACTGTGTAGCACACCAGGCTTCCTGTGCTTCACCATCTCCCAGAGTTTGCTCAAATTCATGTCCATCGAGTTGGTGATGCTGTCCAACCATCTCATCCTCTATCACCCCCTTCTCCTGCCTTCAATCTTTTCCAGCATCAGGGTCTTTTCTAATGAGCAGGCTGTTTGCATCAGGTGGCCAAAGTATTGGAGCTTCAGCATCAGTCCTGACAATGAATATTCAGGGTTGATTTCCTTTAGGATTCACTGGTTTGATCTCCTAGCAATCCAAGGGCCTCTCAAGAATTTTCTCCAACACCACAGTTCATAGGTCATAGAAAAAGCAAGAGAATTCCAGAAAACATCTAATTCTGGTTCATTGACTATGCTAAAAAAAGCCTTTGACTGTGTGGATCACAATAAACTGTGGAAAATTCTTCAAGAGATGGGAGTACCAGACCACCTTACCTGCCTCCTGCGGAACCTGTACGCAGGTCAAGAAGCAACAGTTAGAACTGGTCATGGAACAATGGACTACTTCCAAATTGGGAAAGGAGTATGTCAAAGCTGTATATTGTCACCTTGCTTATTTAACTTATATGCAGAGTATATCATGCGAAATGCCAGGCTGGAAGCACAAGCTGAAATCAAGATCGCTGGGAGAAATATCAATATCAGATATGCAGATGACACCACCCTTATGGCAGAAAGTGAAGAAGAATTAAAGAGCCTCTTGATGAAAGTGAAAGAGGAGAGTGAAAAAGTTGGAATAAATTCATTAATAAAAATAAAATATCAAGGAAAGAAGAAGAAAAAAGATAAAGATATTCTTAAATACTACTATTATGCCATAATTTCAAGATATGGAAATAATTTGGAATCATAAAAAAAAATCTCAGCATTCAGAAAACTAAGATCATGGCATCTGGTCCCATCACTTCATGGTAAATAGATGGGGAAAGATTGGAAATAGAGGCTTTAGTTTTGGGGGTCTACAAAATCACTCCAGATGGTGACTGCAGCCATGAAATTAAAAAATGCTTGCTCCTTGGAGGAAAAGTTGTGACCAACGTAGACAACTTATTAAAAAGCAGAGACATTACTTTGCCGAGAAAGGTCCGTCTAGTCAAAGCTATGGTTTTTCCGGTGGTCATGTATGGATGTGAGAGTTGGACCATAAAGAAGGCTGCTGCTGCTGCTAAGTCACGTCAGTCGTTTCCTACTCTGTGCAACCCCATAGACGGCAGCCCACCAGGCTCCCCCGTCCCTGGGATTCTCCAGGCAAGAATACTGGAGTGGGTTGCTATTTCCTTCTCCAGTGCATGAAAGTGAAAAGTGAAAGTGAAGTTGCTCAGTCATGGCCGACTCTTTGTGACCCCACGGACTGTAGTCTACCAGGCTCCTCCATCCATGGGATTTCCCAGACAAGAGTACTGAAGTGGGTTGCTATTGCCTTCTCTGAAAGAAGGTTGAGCACCGAAAAATTGATGCTTTGGCATTGCCCTTCTTTGGGATTGGAATGAAAACTGACCTTTTCCAGTCCTTTGGCCATTGCTGAGTTTTCCAAATTTGCTGGCATATTGAATGCAACACTTTAACAGCATCATCTTTGAGGATTTGAAATAACTCAGCTGGAATTCCATCACCTCCACTAGCTTTGTTCATAGTGATGCTTCCTACGGCCCACTTGACTTCGCACTCCAAGATGTGTGGCTCTAGGTGAGTGATCACACCATCATATTTGTATGTATTTGTATTTCTCCAGCCAGAAATACAAATGTGGTTATCTGGGTCATTGAAATATTTTTTTGTATAGTTCTTCTGTGTATTCTTGCCACCTCTTCTTAATATCTTCTGCTTTTGTTAGGTCCATACCATTTTTTCCTTTATTGTTCCCATCTTTGCATGAAATGTTTCCTTGGTATCTCTAATTTTCTTGAAGAGATCTTTAGTCTTTCCCATTCTGTTGTTTTCCTCTATTTCTTTGTATTGTTCACTGAGGAAGGCTTTCTTATCTCTCCTTGCTATTCTTTGGAAGTCTGCGTTCAGATGGTTATATCTTTCGTTTTCTTCTTTCCTCTTTTCTCAGCTATTTGTAAGGCCTCCTCCTCAGACAACTCTCTACATCCTTACCTTATGTGTTTAACGTATTTGAAATGGGAACCATAGAACTAGTAAGTTCTAAATAAGAATCTGAATTCACATCCTCTACCTGAGCAGCATATTTTTAAGTCTTGGATTGTTAATGAACTAGATCTAACCTGAAAGACCTACTTCTCCAGCCAGAAATACAAATGTGGTTATATCTTTTCTATTTCTTTAATTACTTGACTCCTCTTATATATTGCTTAGCATTACTAGGCAGAAGTCCAGAATCTTCCTTTTAGGACACCACTGGGCCAGTTGTCTACAATTACTGGGACTTACTTGGGTCCAGAGTTGTTGGAGCTGCTTCCAGAAATGAAGTGGTGAGTGAGTAATGGGGCATTTTGATCCATTCACTTTAGGTCTCTGATTTAGGGTTCCCTTGCCTCTTTTTCCAGAGGTAGATTTGTTCCACCACCCAGGTACTTGGGAATTGTCAAGTTATTTTTTAAAATATTGACATTTAGCTTAGCTGCAGTGTGGTCAGAGAACATCTCTGTATGATTTCAGTCATACTCTGTATGGCTTCAGTTCTTTGGAATTTGTTGAGATTTGTTTTGCTACACACATGCTCAGTTTTAGATGATGTTATATATGCATTTGAAAATATGACCAAGAAAGGAATCATATCAGGTATACAGATGTAAGCAACTCAGTCTTTATTTTTTGCCTTGACAGGTGGGGAAAATCTGGGTTTATTGAATTATAATTATAGTTACATGACTCACACTGTGCCATCGATATATATATCTGTAATGTAATTTTACCTATGATATTAAAAGGACCTTTATAATGGAGTTTTATTGTAATTTTAATGGACTAGAGAAAGTAATAGAGTAACTAGAGTCATAGTTTATGTGTAGTGGGATGAAAAAGCAGGAGGATAGCTGAAGTAATTATTGAAGTATTAAAAATATATTGAGACTGGGATAAGGCTTGGGGAGGTGGTACCTGAAGTTAATGACCTATGTATAAGACCCTTGTGAGTAAAGTACAAGTTCAGAATATAAGTTTGTGAAAAGCAGGAGAAATAGGATTGTTGAATCCAAATGTATAATACTGATTTTTTTCTCTTTATTATTATTATTATTATTATTTTTTTACTTTACAATACTGTATTGGTTTTGCCATACATTGACATGAATCCTTCATGGGTGTACATGAGTTCCCAATCCTGAACCCCCCTCCCACCACCCTCCCCATATCATCTCTCTGGGTCATCCCAGTGCACCAGCCCCAAGCATCCTGTATCCTGTATGGAACCTAGACTGGGGATTCGTTTCTTACATGATAGTATATATGTTTCAATGCCATTCTCCCAAATCATCACATCTTCTCCCTCTCCCACAGAGTCCAAAAGTCTGTTACATACATCTGTGTCTCTTTTGCTGTCTCACATACAGGGTTATCATTACCATCTTTCTAAATTCCATACATATGTGTTAGTATACTGTATTGGTGTTTTTCCTTCTGGCTTACTTCACTCTGTATAATCGGCTCTAGTTTCATCCACTTCATTAGAACTGATTCAAATGTATTCTTTTTAATGGCTGAGTAATACTCCATTGTGTATATGTACCACAGCTTTCTTATCCATTCATCTGCTGATGGACATCTAGGTTGCTTCCATGTCCTGGCTATTGTCAACAGTGCTGCGATGAACATTGGGGTACACATGTCTCTTTCAATTCTGGTTTCCTCAGTGTGTATGCCCAGCAGTGGGATTGCTGGGTCATAAGGCAGTTCTGTTTGCAGTTTTTTAAGGAATCTCCACACTGTTCTCCATAGTGGCTGTACTAGTTTGCATTCCCACCAACAGTGTAAGAGGGTTCCCTTTTCTCCACACCCTCTCCAGCATTTATTGCTTGTAGACTTCTGGATTGCAGCCATTCTGACTGGTCTTGATTTGCATTTCTCTGATAATGAGTGATGTTGAGCATCTTTTCATGTGTGTGTTAGCCATCTGTATGTCTTCTTTGGAGAAATGTCTATTTAGTTCTTTGGCCCATTTTTTGATTGGGTCACAAATGTGGAATACTGTTTTGTAGTAAAGTATAAATAAATATTTTAAGCAGAATAACTGTAAAAAGACATTTTTTGAGATAATTAAGGAAATTTAAATATTGATTGGCTATTAGATGTTATTAAGGAATCAGTTAATTCTGTAGGTATGACCATATTATAGTTATGTAAGAAATTATCCTTATTTTTCTGATATAAACATAGAAGTATTTGGGGTTCAAATGACTTAGACGTAATGTCAGGAGTTTACTTTAGAATTTTGTGGTAACAAATAAAAAGAAAAAAAGGAGAGGTAAAGCACATGTCCTGAAATGTTAAAAGATACTGTATTTGATCAGTAGGTTTTATGAGAGTAATTGTACTATTTTTTCTAATGTATGTTTGAAAATTATAATAAATTTTTTTAAAGAAAAAATACATTCCTGAAAAAGCACTGTATCATCTTAATATTTAAAAATACAAATATTTTCAAAAAAAGTTTAAGTGTTTTCATGATGGATAAAATTTTTATATATAAGATTTAAAAAATGACTCTCTCTGTCTCTGTGTTAGTCACTCAGTCATGTCTGACTTTTTGTGACCCCGTGAACTGTAGCCCACAAGGCTCCTCTGTCCCTGGAATTCTCCAGGCAAGAATACTGGAGAGTGTTGCCATTCCCTTCTCCAGGGGATCTTCCCAACCCACGGATCGAACCTGGGTTAAAAATGACTAGTGGCTAGAGAACGAGCCAGAGGGTACTAAAGATAGAGCTGGCAATTTTTGTAGTGGAATGAGCACTGGCTTCAAACTACTACTAGTGAGTCCCACCCTATTTGGAAGGGTACTTTACCAGTCTGGGCCTCAGGGTGTTTTTGTTTCTAAGATGAGACATTGGCCAAAAGTCCTTTTCAGTTCATCTGTGGTTCTCAGTGTGCTATATTTCTACTGGGCTTGTTGGAAGAACTTTTTATTTACTAGAATTGGGAATATATACAAGACGCTAGGTTTCAGATTGAGCCCTTAGAATTCCGGTGGTTTTAAGGAATTTCTTCAAGGTGAAGGAGGAATGCTAAGTGACCAGAGATCTGGATCTTCCCTAAACCCCAAGTCAGTAGAACACCTCAGCTTCTGTTAAGCTTCCTTTTTTGTGCAACTCCCCCAGGAAGAGATGGTCTTTCCGTGCTCACTATGTATAGATTATTTTTATAGCTCTTTCTGTTTACTTTCCCCAAGACTGAGATTCTCAAGGTAGGGATTTTCTATTTCGTTTTTGTATCTTGAGTATCTGGGACACAGTGTGGCGTGTAAAGGGCGATAATACATATTTGTTGAATGAAGGAATAGATGAATGAATGAAAACGAACTGAAATACTTCAGTGGCATTTAATTTAACTTCATGGGACATAATGAAAAGAATATAAATGCTTCTTTACTATTAAATTTAGAAAGTTTTGGCTCTTCCCAATGGAGTGCATTTCCATTGTTCCGCTCATCTCTATGTTACCTCCTTACCCCAATCCTCACCAGTAATCCACAGCAGCGTGTTGTCTCTTGCAAAATTCGTTTGATCAGAAAACATTATGTTCTCCCCTCATTACCTAAACTATTATTTTTCAGTCGCTAAGTCTTGTTCAACTCTCTGTGACCACATGGACTGCAGCATGTGCGGCTTCCCTGTCCACCATCTCCTGAGTTTACTCAAAACTCATGTCCATTGAGTCAGTGATACTATCCAACCATCTTGTCCCCTTCTAAACTCCTATAGCTACAGTTATAAAAAGGCTGAGAGGCCAGTAAGTTGGAAAGCCATTGGATTTGTGGTATATCTTCCTGCGGGTTGATTTTATTCTAATATTTAAAGAATTGTAATGTCCTTAAATGTAATATCTCTTGAACTACAAGAAGAGCAAACCAGTCAATCCTAAAGGAAATCCATCCTGAATACTTACTGAAAGGACTGTTGTTAAAGCTGAAGCTCCAATACTTTGGCCACCTGATGTGAAAAGCTGACTTATTGGAAAAGACCCTGATTCTGGGCAAGGTTAAAGTCCAAAGGAAAAGAGGGTAGCGAAGGATGAGATGGTTGATAGTGTCACTGACTCAGTGGATTTCAACTTGAGCAAACTCCAGGAGATAGTGGAGGACAGAGGTCCATGGGGTTGCAGAGTCAGACACAACTTAGCGACTGAACCACAACAGTGTAATTCGTAAATAATTTAGAGCACTGTTTTACATTAAAAATCATGAATGTATTGTGAGGTAGAATGTTCAACTAACACAATTCTAAGATACATCATGAGATTGTGCAGAGCCTTTTGGGCTATTAATGCCCTTCCTACCCCAGTTCCGGGGTAAACGTTTTATTCTTTTTGTGGTATTTTGGTAGAAAATGCCTCAATTGCATTAACCTTGAAAACCTTATATGAAAACCCTAGAGTAGTAATATGGAACAATGAATCATTTATTTTTAAATGTTCATGTTCTGTTTAGAAATAACTGGTTTTGCCCTTGTATATCAGTACAGGCACCCTGCTGGTGTAAGGAAACACATTTATGAAAATCATAGCATGTATACTTTTTGAAATAGCAAATAGTTTGAAAAAGTTGTCAGTTCCTCAGATAATTAGGTGCCTTGTTACTCTTTAATAAAAGGACTGCATAATTCAAATTCTTAGTTCATTCAGGTCTTTTTTTCCCTCTTATTTTCTTAGGTTTCAAATGATTGGACACTTACTGAGCCAGTGGAGTCAATGTTTAATGTTCATAATTCTTTTTGAACTGTAATTTGCTCTTTATTCTTTATAGTCAGTTGTTTTTTCTTTTTTGGTATATATGCAGGTATATTTAAATCTTTATTTATTTATTTATTTTTTACCATTTAGAAGACTGTTGAACCAAGAAAGAGCCTGGTACTTATGTTGTTTAGTTGCTAAGTTGTGTCTGACTCTTTTGTGACCGCATGGACTGTAGCCTGCCAGGCTCCTCTGTCCATGGGATTTTGCAGGCAAGAATACTGGAGTGGCTTGCCATTTTCTCCTCTAGGGGAACTTCCTGACTCAGGGGTCCAACCCACATCTCCTGTGTCTTTTGCATTGGCAGACAAGTTCTTTACCACACAGCCAGCTGGGAAGCCTAAAGAGCTTATAGTGAAGCTAAATTTAAATACTCCTAATTTAGCGCAGTTTGAAAAAAAGTTATTAAGCACTGGATGATGCTAGGCACTGTGATAAGCATGGCACTAGCATAACTTTCTGAATGTAGTAGGTAACCAATAAAGGCTTACTAAAAAACTAGCCAATCTGATCACACGGACCACAGCCTTGTCTAACTCAGTGAAACTAAGCCATACTGTGGGGGCCACCCAAGACCTACGGTCATGGTGGAGAGGTCTGACAGAATACGGTCCACTGGAGAAGGGAATGGCAAACCACTTCAGTATTCTTTCCTTGAGAACCCCATGGACAGTATGAAAAGGCAAAATGATAGGATACTGAAAGAGGAACTCCTCTCTAGTCAAGGCTATGGTTTTTCCTGTGGTCATGTATGGATGTGAGAGTTGGACTGTGAAGAAAGCTAAGCACTGAAGAATTGATGCTTTTGAACTGTGGTGTTGGAGAAGACTCTTGAGAGTCGCTTGGACTGCAAGGAGATCCAGCCAGTCCATCCTAAAGGAGATCAGTCCTGGGTGTTCATTGGAAGGACTGATGTTGAAGCTGAAACTGCAGTACTTTGGCCACTTCATGCAAAGAGTTGACTCATTGGAAAAGACTCTGATGCTGGGGGGGATTGGGGGCAGGAGGAGAAGGGGACGACAGAGGATGAGATGGTTGTATGGCATCACCGACTCGATGGACATGTGTTTGAATGGACTCCGAGAGTTGGTGATGGACAAGGTGGCCTGGCATGCTGCGATTCATGGGATCGAAAAAAGTCAGACACGACTGAGCGACTGAACTGAACGGAAGTAGGAGTGGTAATAGTAATGAAGAAAGGACTTAAACCTTTGCCTTTACTACATCTGTGAAATTAGTTGTTTCTCCTCATTAAAGTTATAAAGCAGAAGTATGCTTTTCAAGTACTTGATAAATGTTAAATTTGTGTTTAAAGAGAGAAATGTTATTTAGATGATTCTAAAAACTAGAAAATGTTATTCCATTTTACTTTTCAAATGCATGAGTTATTTACTGTTATTTACATTTCTAATTTTCCTTTTCTTAACTGACTACTGCAGCTGTTTATATTCTTTCTCACATGAGGACTCTGAACTGTTACCTTCATTTCCTCACCAGACATCACACCTTCCTTTATAGTCTTTACTGAAATGACACTTTCAAAATCTCTAGTGGCTTCCTTCTAGTCAAAATGATTATCCTTTGCTCAGTTCAGTTCAGTCACTCAGTCGTGTCGAACTGTTTGCGGCCCCATGGACTGCAGCACACCAGGCCTCCCTGTCCATTGCCGCCGCCTAGAGTTTACTCACACTCATGTTCATCGTGTAGGTGATGCCATCCAGCCATCTCATCCTCTGTTGTCCCCTTCTCCTCCTGCCCTCAATCTTTCCCAGCATCAGGGTTTTTTCCAATAAGTCAGTTCTTCACATCAGGTGACCAAAGTATTGGAGTTTCAGCTTTAGCATCAGTCCTGCCAATGAATATTCAGGACTGATCTCCGACTGGTTGGATCTCTTTGCAGTCCAAGGGACTCTCAAGAGTTTTCTCCAACACCACAGTTCAAAAGCATCAATTCTTCAGCGCTCAGCTTTCTTTATAGTCCAGCTCTCACATCCATACATGACTACTGGAAAAACCATAGCTTTGACTAGACAGACAGACCTCTGTTGGCAAAGTAATGTCTCTGCTTTTTAATATGCTCTCTAGGTTGGTCATAGCTTTTCTTCCAAGGAGCAAGTGTCTTTTAATTTCATGGCTGCAGTCACCATCTGCAGTGATTTTGGAGCCCCCGAAATAAAGTCTGACACTGTTTCCACTGTTTCCCCATCTGTTTGCCATGAAGTGATGGGACCAGATGCCATGATCTTAGTTTTCTGAATGTTGAGTTTTAAGCCAACTTTTTCACTCTCCTCTTTCACTTTTCATCAAGAGGCTCTTTAGTTCTTCACTTTCTGCCATAAGGGTGGTGTCATCTGCATGTCTGAAGTTATTGATATTTCTCCTGACAGTCTTGATGCCAGCTTGTGCTTCATGCAGCCCAGAATAAGCAGGGTCTTGAGACTTTTTCTCTGGAACTAGCTGCTGTCTCAAAAGTCCACTTTTCAGTTCTGTGTTCCTCATCTCTGTAGCTCTTGCTGCAACATCCATCTAGTAGAACTTGTCTATGTGTACATCTGCCTAGAGGGCATCTTCACACATTGCCTCAAATACTAGCAGATGTGAAACCAAATACATCTCAGGCCTAACTTCATCTTTAGTGTTTTAGTCACCTACAGGTCATGAAGTTCTGTTGATATTCTTCTGTGAAAATAACTCTTCTAAGTATCTCATACTTAAAGAATCAATTGACTCATCCAAAGTGACTGATCTAGAAGGTGAGGCCAGGAATCAAGCCAGGAATCAAGCTGAAGTCTTAAGATCTGAAGGACCAGCGGCCTATTGCTTATAAGGTCCATGGTGCCTCATCTGGAATCTTTGGTACCAGATGAATTTCAGAATTTAGAATTTTTTAGAGTGTATAAAATAGTAACATACATTTGCTATTTATTTATAAGATAATAGTCTTTGGGGGCAGCACAGAAGATGTAAACAAATAGGTTAGTGTTTCTTCAGAGAAATATGTGAATATTCACATGAATAGTGCTAAAACATGATGATCAAAAGCCTCACGTTGGGACTTCCCTGATGGTCCAATGGTTAGGAATCACCTTGCAGTGCAGGGGTTGTGAATTTGTTCCCTGGTCAGGGAATTAAGGGGCTTCCCTCTTAGCTCAGTTCATAAAGAATGCAATGCAGGAGACCCTGGTTCGATCCCTGGGTTGGGAAGATCCCCTGGAGAAGGGAAAGGCTTCCTCCTCCAGTATTCTTGCCTGGGAAATCCCATGGACAGAGGAGACTGGTGGGTTTGCAGTCCATGGGGTTGCAAGAGAATCAGACACTGCTAGTGACTAAACAATAGCAAGTTAGTAAAGTATCATGACAGAAAGAACAATTTCTCTCTCTTTCTTTTTAGTGAAGTATAGTCAATTCACAATGTTCTATTAATTTCTGCTGTACAGCAAACTGATTCAGTTATACATGTATGTGTATGTATGTACATACATATATATATACAACATTCTTTTTAATATTCTTTTCCATTACAGTTTATCTAAGGAGGTTTGATATAGTTCCCTGTGCTATATATAGGAGCTTGTTGTTTACTCATTCTGAATGGAATAACCTCAGACTTGCAGTCCATCCCCCCATGCCCTTTCCCTTGGCAAACGCAAGTCTGGCCTCTATGTCTGTGGGTCTGTTCTGTTTGTAAATAGGTTTGTTTGTATCATATTTTAGGTTACCCTTAAAGTGATGTATATGGTATTTGCCTTTCTATTTCTGACTTACTTCACTTGGTGTGATAATCCCTAGTTCCATCCATGGTGCTGCAAATGGCATGGTTCTTTCTTTAAATGGCTGAGGACTATTCCGTTGTATATACGTGCCACGTCTTTTTTATCCATTCATCTGTAAGTGGACGCCTAGGTTGTTTCCTATCTTGGCAATTGTGAAAAGTGCTTCTATGAACACAGAGGTGCTTGTATCTTTTTGAATTATAGTTTTGTCTGGATATATGCCCAGGAGTGGAATTGCTAGATTATGTGGTAATTCTGTTTTTAGTTTTCTGAGGAACCTACATACTCTTTTTCCACAATGGCTGCACCAACTTATATTCCCAGAAACAGTGTAGGAAGGTTCCCTTTTTTCGCATACCTTCTCCAGCATGTATTGTTCGTAGACTTTGATGATGGCCGTTGTGGCTGGGATGAGGTGGGATTCATTTTGATTTTGCTTTGCATTTCTCTGATAATTAGTGATGTTGAGCATCTTTTCATATGTCTACTGGCAATCTGTATGTCTTCTTTGGAGAAATGTCTATTTAGGTCTTCTGCCCATCTAAAAATGTTTAAAATTTATTTTTAATTGGCAGATAATTGCTTTACAGTGTTGTGTTGGTCTCTGCTGTACAACAATATGAATCAGTCATTAAGTACACATATATCCCCTCCCTCATGAACCCTCCTCCCATCCTTCTAGGCCCTCACAGAGCACCAGGCTGAGCGCCCTGTTATACAGCAGCTTCCCTAGCTATCTGTTTCACACATGGTCGTGTATGTCTGTTAATGCTTCTCTCTCAACTGGTCCCACCCTCCCCTTGCCCTGCTGTGGCCACAAGTCCATTCTCTGCGTCTGCATCTCTGTTCCTGCCCTGCAAATAGGTTGATCAGTACCATTTTTCTAGATTTCATATATGTGCATTAATACACAGATTTTTTTTCTTTCTAAGTTAATTCACTCTGTATAACAGGCTCTAGGTTCCTCTACCTCACTTCAGCTGACTCAAATTTGTTCCTTTTTATGGCTAAGTAATATTCCATTATAAATATGCACTACTACTTCTTTATCCATTCACCTGTCAGTGGGCATCTAGGTTGCTTCCACGTTCTGGCTATTGTAAACAGTGCTGCAGTGAACAGTGGGCTACTTTTTCAGTTGCGATTTTCTCAGGGTATATGCTCAGTAGTAGGATTGCTGGGTCATATGGTAGTTTTATTCCTAGTTTTTAAAGAAATCTCCATACTGGTTCTTCATAGTGATCGTATCCATTTACATTCCCACCAACAGTGCAAGAGAGTTCCCTTTTATTCACATTCTCTCCAGCATTTGTTGTAGATTTTTTGATGATGGCCATTCTGACTGTGTGAGGCCACATCTTGTTGTAGTTTTGATTTGCATTTCTCCAGTAATGAGTGATGTTGAGCATCTTTTCATCTGTTTGTTGGCCATCTGTATGTCTTCTTTGGAGAAATGTCTGTTTAGGTCTTCTACTCATTTTTTTGGTTGGGTTGTTTCTTTTTTTGATTTTGAGCCAGATGGGCTGTTTATATATTTTTAAAATTAAGCCCTGTCAGTCGCATTGTTTCCAAAAATTTTCTCCCATTCCATAGGTTGTCTTCGTTTTATCTGTGGTTTTCTTTGCTGTGCAAAAACTTTTGAGTTTGATTAGGTCCTATTTGCTTATTCTTATTTCTGTTGGCTTGGGAGACTGACCTAAGAAGACATGGGTATGATTTATATCAGAATGTCTTGCCTATGTTCTCTTCCAGGAGTTTTATGGTATCATGTCTTATGTTTGAGTTGTTAAGCCATTTTGAGTTTATTTTTTGTTCATTTTGTGTTTATAGTGTGTGGGTGTGTTCTAGCTTAACTGATTTACATGCAGCTGTCCAACTTCCAGCCCCACTTGATGAAGAGGCAGTTCTTTTCCCCATTTTATATTCTTGCCTCCTTTGTTGAAAATTAAGTGACCATAGATGTGTGGGTTTATTCCTGGGCTTTCTGTTCTGTTCCAGTGATTCTGGAATGTCTGTTTTTACACCAGTACTACACTTTTAATTACTGTACCTTTGTAGTATTGTCTGAAGTCGGGGATAGTTAGGGTTTCTGCTTTTTTCTCTTTTTTTTTTTCCAGGATTGCTTTGGCAGTTCTGGGTATTTTATGGTTCCATATACATTTTTAGATTATTTGTTCTAGTTCTGTGCAGAATGCCACAGGTAATTTGATAAGGATCGCATTAAATGTGCAGATTACTTTGGATAGTATTGATGTTTTAACAACATTAGTTCTTCCAGTCCAAAAGCATGGGAAATCTTTCCATTTATTTGAATCCTCTTTCGTTTCCTTTATTAATGTTTATAGTTCCTAGTATATATGCCCAAACAAGGATTTTAGTCAAAATGATTCTCTATGTTTAATTTTCCTGAGAACTACATCACTTCATGGGAAATAGATGGGGAAACAATGGAAACAGTGTCAGACTTTATTTTTGGGGGCTCCAAAATCACTGCAGATGGTGATTGCAGCCGTGAAATTTAAAGACGCTTACTCCTTGGAAGGAAAGTTATGACCAACCTAGATAGCATATTCAAAAGCAGAGACATTACTTTGCCAACAAAGGTCCGTCTAGTCAAGGCTATGGGTTTTCCTGTGGTCATGTATGGATGTGAGAGTTGGACTGTGAAGAAAGCTGAGCGCCGAAGAATCAATGCTTTTGAACTGTGGTGTTGGAGAAGACTCTTGAGAGTCCCTTGGACTGCAAGGAGATCCAACCAGTCCATTCTGAGGGAGATCAGCCCTGGGATTTCTTTGGAAAGAATGATGCTAAAGCTGAAACTCCAGTACTTTGGCCACCTCATGCAAAGAGCTAACTCATTGGAAAAGACTCTGTTGCTGGGAGGGATTGGGGGCAAGAGGAAAAGGGGGCAACAGAGGATGAGATGGCTGGATGGCTCATCGACTCGATGGATGTGAGTTTGAGTGAACTCTGGGAGTTGGTGATGGACAGGGAGGCCTGGCGTGCTGTGATTCATGGGGTCGCAGAGTCGGACACGACTGAGCGACTGAACTGAACTAAACTGAACTGGGTTTTTAATGAAATTACAGCAGTGTTTCAGATACTTTATATAATCTCTATGCTTTATATAATCTTATGTGATTATATTAACAAACTTGTGAAGAAACAGAACTATTTCCATATCACAGATGAAGAAACTGAGGGTCAAGGAGTAATCTCAGAGTGCAAAGTGCAAGTAAGGTGTTTAAATTCACGATTAGTGTCAGAACTGCATAAATCCAAGTTTGTCAGATTCAATAGCAAACCAAGTTGTCTGCCTTAAAAAATAAAAGACTGGTTGGATGTCACTATGTTAAATAGTACCAAACATAGTCTGAACCCACTTACCTAAGGCATTAGCATTTAACAGAATAACATACTTCATAATGATTGGAAAGAGGGAACAAACTAACCTTCAGCTTTATGGGTTTCAGGTGTGAAAGGAAGTTCATTTCCAGGGTGGATCAGCAGCAGAGGAGAAGAGGCAGGAGAACATGATGAAAGTCTCAATTATGTCTAGTAAATTTAGTGATAGAGATGGGTAGTCTGTGTGTTGTTATTGTTCAGTCACTCAGTCATATCCGACTCTTTGTGACCCCAGGACTGCAGCACACCAGGCTTCCCTGTCCTTCACCATCTCCCGGAGATTGCTCAGACTCATGTCCATTGAGTCGGTGATGCCATCCAACCATCTCATCTTCTGTCATCCCCTTCTCCTCCTGCCCTCAATCTTTCCTAGCATCAGGATCTTTTCTAATGAGTCAGCTCTTCACATCAGGTGGCCAAAGTACTGAAGCTTCAGCTTCAGCATCAGTCCTTCCAGTGAATATTCAGGAGTGATTTCCTTTAGGACTGACTGACTTGATTTCTTTGCAGTCCAAGGGACTCTCAAGAGTCTTCTCCAACACCACAGTTCAAAGCATCTGTTCTTCAGTGCTCAGCCTTCTTTATGGTCCAGCTCTGGACCATACATGACTATTGGAAAAACCATACCTTTGACTATTTGGACCTTTGTTGGCAAAGTAATGTCTTTGCTTTTTAATATGCTGTCTAGGTTGGTCATAGCTTTTCTTCCAAGGAGCAAGCATCTTTTAATTTCATGGCTGCAGTCACCATCTTCAGTGATTTTTTTTAGCCCAAAAAAATAGTCTGTCATTGTTTCCATTGTTTCCCCATCTATTTGCCTGAAATGATGGGACCAGAGGCCATGATCTTAGTTTTTGAATGTTGAGTTTTAAGCCAGCTTTTTCATTCTCTTTCACCTTCATCAAAAGGCTCTTTAGTTCCTCTTCACTTTCTGCCATAAGGGTGGTGTCATCTGCATATCTGGGGTTATTGATATTTCTCCCAGCAATCTTGATTCCAGCTTGTGCTTTATCGAGTCCAGCACTTTGCATGATGTACTCTGCATATAACTTAAATAATTAGGGTAACAATATACAGCCTTGATATACTCCTTTCCTAATTTGGAACCAGTCCATTGTTCCATGTCCATTTCTAACTGTTGCTTCTTAACCTGCACACAGGTTTTGCAGGAGGCAGGTGAGGTGGTCTGGTATTCCCATCTCTTTCAGAATTTTCCAGTTTGTTGTGATTCACACTGTCAAAGGCTTTAGTGTAGTCAGTGAAGCAGAAGTAGATGTTTTTCTGGAATTCCTTGCTCTCTTTGTGATCCAGCGGATGTTGGCAATTTGATATCTGGTTCCTCTGCCTTTTCTAAATCCAGCTTGAACATCTAGAAGTTCTCAGTTCATGTAGTTGAAGCCTGGCTTGGAGAATTTTGAGCATTATTTTGTTAGTGTGTGAGATGAGTGCAATTGTGCATTAATTTGAACATTCTTTGGCATTGCTTTTCTTTGGGATTGGAACAAAAACTGACCTTTTCCAGTCCTGTGGCCACTGCTGAGTTTTCCAAATTTGCTGGCATATTGAATGCAGTACTTTCATAACATTATCTTTTAGGATTTGACATAGTTCAGCTGGAATTCCATCACCTTCACTAGCTTTGTTCATAGTGTTGCTTTGTAAGGCCCACTTGATTTTGCACTCCAGAATGTCTGGCTCCAGGTGAGTGATAACAATATCATGGTTATCTGGGTCATTAAGGTCTTTTTTGTATAGTTCTTCTATTTTTGTATTGGCAAGGTGGCAAGGTGTATTCTTGCCAACTCTTAATATCTTCTGCTTCTGTTAGATCCATACCATTTCTGTCCTTTATTGAGCCCATCTTTGCATGAAGTGTTCCCTTGGTATCACTGATTTTCTTGAAAAGATCTCTAGTCTTTCCCATTCTGTTGTTTTCCTCAATTTCTTTGCACTGATCACTGAGGAAGGCTTTCTTATCTCTCCCTGCTAGTCTTTGGAAGTCTGCATTCAGATGGGTATATCTTTCCTTTTCTCCCTTTCTTTTCGCTTCTCTTTTTTAATCAGCTATTTGTAAGGCCTCCTCAAATAACCATTTTGCCTTTTTGTGTTTCTTTTTCTTTGGGATGGTCTTGATCACTACCTCCTGTACAATGTTACAAACCCTAGTCCATAGTTCTTCAGGCACCCTGTCTATCAGATCTGATCCCTTGAATCTCTTTGTTACTTCCATCGTGTAATCGTAAGGGATTTGATTTAGGTCATACCTGAATCATACTAGGTCATACCCAGTGATTTTCCCTACTTTCTTCAGTTTAAGTCTGAGTTTGGCAATAAGGAGTTCATGATCTGAGCCACAGTCAGCTCCTCATCTTGTTTTTGCTGACTGTATAGAGCTTCTCCGTCTTTGGCTGCACAGAAGATAATCAGTCTGATTTTGGTGTTGACCATCTGGTGATGTCCATGTGTAGAGTCTTCTCCTGTGTTGTTGGAAGAGGGTGTTGTGACCAGTGCGTTCTCTTGGCAGAGCTCTGTAGGTCTTTGCCCTGCTCCATTCTGTACTCCAAAGCGAAACTTGCCTCTTACTCCAGGTGTCTCTTGACTTATTACGTTTGCATTCCAGTCCCCTATGATGAAAAGGACATCTTTTTTTTAGTGTTGGTTTTAGGAGATCTTTTAGGTCTTCATAGAACAGTTCAACTTAAGTTTCTTTGGCCTTAGTGGTCAGGGCATAGACTTGGATTACTGTGATTTTGAATGGTTTGCCTTGGAAGTGAACAGAGATCATTCTGTTGTTTTTGAGATTGCATCCAAGTACTGGATTTTGGACTCTTGTTGACTGTGAGGGCTACACCATTTCTTCTAAGAGATTCTTGTCCACAGTAGTAGATTTAATAGTCATCTGAATTAAATTTGTCCATTCCGGTCTATTTTAGTTCACTGATTCCTAAAATGTTGATGTTCACTCTTGCCATCTCCCGTTTGACCACTTTCAATTTACCTTGATTCATGGAACTAACATTCCAGGTTCCCATGTAATATTGCTCTTTACAGCATCAGACTTTTACTTTCACTGCCAGACACATTGATACCTGGGTGCTGTTTCCACTTTGGCTCAGCCTCTTCATTCCTTCTGGAGCTGTTTCTTTGCTGTTCTCCAGTAGCATATTGGGCACCTACAGACCCGGGGAGTTCATCTTTCAGTGTCATATCTTTTTGTCTTTTCATGTTGTTCATAGGGTTCTCAAAGCAAGAATACTGAAGTAGTTTGCCATTCCCTTCTCCAGTGGATCTGTGGACCTCTGTATGCAGGTCAAGAAGCAACAGTTAGAAATAGACATGGAACAACGCACTGGTTCTAAATTGGGAAAGGAGTACGTCAAGGCTATATATTGTCACCTTGCTTATTTAACTTATATGCAGAGTACATCATGTGAAATGCCTGGCTGGATGAAGCAGAAGCTGGAATCAAGATTGCCGGGAGAAATATCAATAACCTCAGATATGCAGATGACATCACCCTTACGGCAGAAAGCGAAGAGGAACTAAAGAGCCTCTTGATGGAATTGAAAGAGGAGAGTGAGAAAGCTGGCTTAAAACTCAACATTCAAAAAACTAAGATCATGGCATCTGGTCCCATCACTTCAGGCAAATAGATGGGGAAACAATGACAGACTTTATTTTCTTGGGCTCCATGCAGATCATGACTGAAACCATGAAATTAAAAGACACTTGCTCCTTGGAAGAAAAACTGTGACAAACCTAGACAGCATATCAAAAAGTAGAGACATTACTTAACTGACAAAGGTCCATCTATGGTTTTTCCAGTAGTCAGGTATGGATGTGAGAGATGGACCATAAAGAAAGCTGAGTGCCAAAGAATTGATGCTTTGAATGATGGTGTTGGAGAAGACTCTTGAGAGTCCCTTGGACTACAAGGAAATCCAACCAGTTTATCCTAAAGGAAATCAGTCCAGAATAGTTATTGGAAGGACTGATGCTGAAGCTCCAATACTTTGGCCACCTGATGAAAAGAACTGATTCGTTGGACAAGAACTTGATGCTGGGAAAGATTGAGGGCAAGAGGAGAAGGGGGCAAGATATCACCGACTCGATGGACATGAGTTTGAGTAAGTCCTGGGTGTTGGTGATGGACAGGGAGGCCTGAAGTGCTGCAGTCCATGGGGTTGTAAAGAGTCTGACACAACTGAACAACTGAACTGAACTGAGTTTTCTGCTGATGGGCTGGGCTGTGTTCTCTCCCTGTATTTTATCCTGAGGCCAAACTATAGTGGAATAATGGCTGTAATAGGGACTGCCTTCAAAAGGCCTTAAGCCAGCATGCTGCAGCTTCCAGGACGGTTTTATTCAGTGCCCCAAGCCGGCAGCAGGCCACTGCCGACCCACACCTCCACTGGAGACTCCTGGACACTCGTAGGCAAGTCTGGCTCAGTCTCTTGTGTGGTCACTGCTCCTTTCTTCTGGGTCCTGGTATGCACAAGGTTTTGTTTGTGCCCTCCAAGTGTCTGTTTCCCCAGTCCTGTGAAAATTCTGTAATCATATCCCACTGGCCTTCAACGTCAAGTTCACTGGGGGGTTCTGAGCCCCTTTGCTGGATTTCCAGGTTGGCAAATCTGTTGAGGGCCCTAGAACTTTTGCTACAGTGTGAAAACTTGTTTGGTATAGTTGTTCTCCAGTTTGTGGGTCGTCTGCTCAACAGCTCTACAGTGGGGCTGATGGCCACCTCCTCCAAGAGGACTTATGTTTCACGCCATGCCTCGCAAGTCTGCCGCTCCCAGAGCCCCGTCCCCGCTGCAGGCCACTGCTGGCCCATGCTTCTGCAGAAGACGCCCGAACACTCAGAGGCAGGTCTGGCTTAGTCTCCTGTGGGGTCCCTGGTTCTTGGTGTGCACAAGGTTTTGTTTGAGCCCTCCGAGCGTTTCTAGTGGGTATGGGGTTTGATTCTAAACATGATTTCACCCCTCCTGCCATCTTGTTGGGGCTTCTGCTCTGCCCTTGGACAGAGGTAGCCTTTTTTGGTGAGACTGAGCATTCTCCTGCCGATGATTGGTCAGCAGCTAGTTGCAGTTTGGAATTCTTCCAGGAGAAGACGCGCGTAGGTCCTTCTACTCTGCTGTCTTGTAAAATCATTCTGTGTGTATTAGTGTTTGAAACTCTTTCTGCTTATTCAGTTGAGTTTCTGGGTTTTGAGCTCAGTTTCATCTTTTTGCATTGCATGTATGATTTTTAGGAAATTCATTTCTGGAGATTTGACTTTTTCATGTGGAAAATTAAGCTAAATATATGACTGGCTCACAGAGAAAGTGTGAAAATTAACGGGTTAATGCTGGAAGAGCAGTTAAAGATCTTTAGACAAAAGTGTCATTGTCAATTCTATCATAGAATCATTTGGACTCTAGAATAATGTATCTAATGAGATCACAAAGATAGTATTTAAGCACATTTATTCGTAAATATTTTTTCAAGTTATAACTGTGGTTTCTAATTTAACAAATCTAAATTTATTTAATCAAATGGGCCTGGAACCCAGTCAGAGAGTGGTCTTACACCAAAAGGGAAAGATAGATAATTATCCTTGTTTTCTTATCTGTTAGTTTTCTAATTATGCAGTTTTTTCCAGTGAGGCTATGCATAGGGCCTCTGAAAGCAACACTGTACTTGATTTAAAGGAAAGCAATTTAGAGACCTAAATTTTTAAAGTCATTTTTCTTTAGCTTACAAAAAAACCAAAATTTTAATGTACTGGTAATGCATATTGATGATACGAGATATGCAGATGACACCACCCTTATGGCAGAAAGGGAAGAGGAACTAAAAAGCCTCTTGATGAAAGTGAAAGAGGAGAGTGAAAAAGTTGGCATAAAGCTCAGCATTCAGAAAACTAAGATCATGTCATCTGGTCCCATCACTTCATGGCAAATAGATGGGGAAACAGTGGAAACAGTGTCAGACTTTATTTTTGGGGGCTCCAAAATCACTGCAGATGGTGATTGCAGCCATGAAATTAAGAGATGCTTACTTCTTGGGTCTCCTGCACTGCAGGCAGATTCTCTCCCAGCTGAGCTACCAGGGAAGTCCACTGATGCTTACTTCTTGGAAGGAAAGTTATGACCAACCTAGATAGCATATTCAAAAGCAGAGATGTTACTTTGCCAACAAAGGTCCGTCTAGTCAAGGCTATGGCTTTTCAAGTGGTCATGTATGGATGTGAAAGTTGGACTGCGAAGAAAGCTGAGCACCGAAGAATTGATCCTTTTGAACTGTGGTGTTGGAGAAGTCTTGAGAGTCCCTTGGACTTCAGGGAGATCCAACCCGTCCATTCTAAAGGAGATCAGTCCTGGATGTTCTTTGGAAAGAATGATGCTAAAGCTGAAACTCCAGTACTTTGGCCACCTGATGCGAAGAGTTGACTCATTGGAAAAGACTCTGATGCTGGGAGGGATTGGGGGCAGGAGGAGAAGGGGACGACAGAGGATGAGATGGCTGGATGGCATCACCGACTCGATGGACGTGAATTTGAGTGAACTCTGGGAGTTGGTGATGGACAGGGAGGCCTGGCGTGCTGTGATTCATGGGGTTGCAGAGAGTCGGACACGACTGAGCAACTGAACTGAACTGAATGCATATTGAAGTATATTACACTGAAAGAATGATGTTCTTTAATGTTGGCTGTGAATAATCAGCATCTTAAGTAAACTTCTGGAATTTTTAATATAATAGCTTTCTTCTGTGTATCGGTGTGTGTTAGATGGCAGAAAAGATTTCATGCTTTTTGTTACCATGAAATTTTTAAGTATAGTTGTGAAAAAAATTTAAGTGCATGCCTAGAATTGGAAAAACTTTGACATGGGCTTTACATTTAACATAAAAATGCAAATTCACATAAAGATGAAAATTAAAGATTAAAAAGTCTTTTAAATTACCTAATCTAGATGCAGACTAGACTGTTTCTATCAATATTGCTTTAGAAAAAATTTTAAAATCTGTTATATTTTCATAGGAATCTATTTTCAAGTTGAATCTTTAATTCTCAATACATAAAATTTTGTTTGAATTTCATAATACATTAAGTTAGAGGTAATTTTTTTATTGAAATATAGTTCATTTCCAGTGTTTTAGGTGTACAACAAAGTGACTTATATATATATAAATAGGTATGTGTGTGTTAGTTGCTCAGTCATGTCCAACTCTTTGCAACACCATGGATTTTAGCTTGCCAGGCTTCTCTGTCTGTGGAATTCTCCCAGGCAAGAATACTGGAGGAAGTAGCCATTCCTTTCGCCAGGGGATTGAACTCGAGTCTTCTGCATTGCAGGCAGATTCTTTACTGTCTGAGCCACCAGAGGAAGTCATATACATATATATATATATATATATATATATATGTATGTATGTATAAATAAATATCCTTTTCCACATTTTTTCTGGTATAGGTTATTCCAAGATATTGAATATAGTTCCTGGTGCTCCTAGCAGGTCTTTGTTGCTTATTTTATATGTAATAAAGTGTACCTGATAATCCCCAATTCCTAATTTATCCCTCCCATTCCTTTCTCCTTTGGTAACCATAAGTTTGTTTTTTATGTCTGGGAGACTGTTTCTGTTTTGTAAGTAAATTCATTTGCATTTATTTTTTTAGATTCCACACATAAGTGATGTGATTTTGAAATTAGAGATAGTTTGATACAGCAGTGGGTAGATTAAATTTGGAAAGAACATTGAAATTAAATTGCAACCTAAACCTTCAACTTGATATTATATTGATTATTTAGTAAATAAATATATATAAAAATTAATGTCCTTAGAAAGTGATACTGTAGAATTGATGATGTTTGTTGTCAAATATAGTTTGATAAATTTTGTGTTACCTACTTTCAGAATAACTTCCAGAAGGTTGTAGTGTTAAAAGCTTATGTATTCAGGCACATAGAAATGCAACTTAAGTTTATCTTTCTCAGTGTAAATAACTGCGCAGCACATTTTAATAAAAATTATTTTCAGTTTAGTATTCATGCAGTAATTTACTCTTGAATTACATTGGTCACATGCCTGACATTACATTTATTGAATACACAAATTCCATTATTTAGTATTAGCTGGAAACATGCTATTCACACTACTCCTAGCATTTTACTAGAGATCTCAAAGGTGTTTCCAGTTTAAGAAAAATGAGTGGTCTTGCTTTGAAGAGAAACTGAGTTTAAGAAAATTAACAATTTTTCAGCAATCACATAGAATTAGTGACAGTGCTGATAAAGTTCTCTTTCTCACTGAGATTATTCATTTAAGATTGAATTTATTCTGTGCATATATATTTATTTAAACATTATTGGATTTTAGAGAGAAAATAGTATCTCTGAAAAATTTACATTTTGTTCTTTCTGGAAGTTTTGGTTTATGAACTGTTTTATTTGAAAAATGCTTTCTCTTAATCAAAACAAAAATCAAATTCATAACTACTTCAGAATTAAGAGAACCTCCTCAAGGTGAAGTGCACAGATTAAGAAAATTGTATTTTTCATATCCACGTTTATCATAGGAGTAAAGGGAATTTCTTGTTTGTTTCTGATCTGTGCCATATGAAAACAAATGACTTAGGAAAAACAAGGCTATAATGCCATCTGGGGGCTTTTCAGGACATCACAGTTCACTAGAACTGAGAATCCTATAGGGTAATGTACAGTTACCCCCATTTGTTCTTCAGAACTATAATTACCATTCATTTTTCCCCTTTCACTGATTTACAGTAATTACACAGGAAGAATACTGGCTCAAATATCTTACCTTATCACGATGTTTCTTTCCTGTAGCCAGGCAATGTTTTTTTTCCTCTCAAGAGGTAGGATATGTACAACATCAAATGTCTAAAATTTTTGCATTATAATTTGCAATAGGATTGCAAGGTGAAACCAAATAAGAACAAGCTTAACCAAAAGGCATATACTAATATGCGTCTACGGCAGTGACAATATGTTGCTTTTTTGGCTTAGTCACACCAACAGAGCCACCTTAGAGTAAGGGTAGCGCTTGAGAAGTGCTTGTAGTGCAACACCCATTTTTGAGAGAGGTCATTTGCATCGGTCCGTTAGCAGTCCTAACTGAGTGCTAGCTTGCTGAATATTAGTAAGAAAAAGAAAGACCCTCTGTGCTATCAGGAGGTAGTATATACAATACACATGAGATAAAAACATGTAAGAACTGCTAGTGTTTTATTTATAGTATTTTTGTTTGTTAATTTTTTTTTTTTTACAATTTCAAGAGTGACTTTTGCTATCTGATGCTTTAACTATATCTTTCCCATTTGTATGATTTTCAAATCCATGTTGCTGTAAGCAATTTAATTTAAATCTCATTATTCTATTTGTAGTTTTTTTCACATCTTTTTTCTTTTTGCTGATTACCTATTAGCTTCATATATAGTAGATGTTCAATAAATGAGAATAAGTCAATTTTTGAGTTTTCTAATTGTCTCAACAGAAAATATATTAATATATCATAAGGGAAAAGAAAAAAGTTGAAATAGACAGTGGCTGGATTTGTGAGATGACATATTTGGTCCATTGTTTGCAGCCTGATTCTGTGACTGTTTTATGCACATGTTAAGAGGACTCAAAGAAGTCTAGCTGCTGCAGGGCCCTTTAAAACAAGCAGAATAAACTTGTGATGAGATCTGATCCATTTTTTGGTCAACTGGTCATGATTGCATCTGCCAGAAGCTCTAGTTAAAGTTGATGAGATTTGTAATATATAAAAATGAACATCTGTAAATTATCTGTTATTTGAACTGTATCACATTACTGTGGCAGAAGCTAGTTGTAGTTCTTCAGTGTTTTATCTTTTTCAACAGAGATGGGATTTGCAAAATTATTTGTATTGAAATATAGCTGAATTACAATATTAGTTATTGCTATACAACAAAATGACTTAGTTTTACACATATATAATTTTTTTCATATTCTTTTCCATATGGTTTATCAAGGATATTGAATATAGTTCTCTGTGCTGTACAGTAGGACTTTGTATCTATTCTATACATATACCAGTTTGCATTTGCTAATCCCAAACTCTCAATCCAACCCTCTCCCCTCCTCCTCGCCCCCATTGGCAACCACTAGTAGAAATAGAATTTTAATTGAGCATTTGACTACCCCAAATAGAGTCTATATTTCTGTGACTTAAGCTCTAGCCTATGGGTTGTAAATAGAAATACCTCGTGGCAACTTCTGGAAAACATTCTGAAGAGACATTAAGTGGCATAAGCCATTTGCCTCTTCTTCATCCCTTCGTCTGTCTGCCGCCTGGAACAGAGATGCTGCCCTCTTGGGCTGTCAGGTGGAGGACACACAGAGTAGATCTATATGGAACGAGCCAGGGTCTGTAGAGTGCCGTACAGCTCTAGGCCACTTGCCTGGGAGAGAAGTCAACTTCTACTATGATGCAGTTATTTTGGGTTTTCTATACCTTGCAGCTAATCACTGACTCAATGGCCATGAATTTGAGCAAACTCTGGGAAATAGTGAAGGACAGGGAAGCCTGTCCTTGGGATCACAAAGAGTCAGGTATGACTTAGTGACTGAACAAACAAGAAAAAATAAAATTGTCATGGAAAATGCAGATTCATTTATTGATTCAAGTAACTAAAGGTGTATTCATATTTTCAAATTAATTTTTAAATAACATCTGTATGTTTATTGCACTAGTGTTGCGCATCCTTGTGATACCATCATAATATTATTAGAAAAGGGACTGTTACAGTTGAGTAAAGAAATGCAGATAATAAACATAAGAAAAACATTCAACCTAAAACTACAAGTGTAAATTAAAACAATAAAGTATCTTGTATCTATTAATAACTTAACAAAAACATTAAAAAAGGGTACTGCTACACTGATTTATTGCTTGTGGCAACATAAATTGGAAAACATTTGGAAATATGTGTTAAGTGCCACAAGAGTATATTTGCCTTTTGATTCAGCTGACCCTGGGAAACGGTTCTAGGGAAATAATTGTAGATACTGAAAATGTTATGCAGACAAAGATACTCAGTAAAGCATTATTAATAATGGTGACACTTTGGAAAAATCTAAATGTCCATCAATAGGGATTGGTTAGATAATATGTGATAGTATATATCAGACAATTGTCAGGTGACCATTGAAAATGAGGATTACTTATTCAACATATTATATTTGTTGGCACACAGTGGCATGTCAATAAATATTTGTTGGATGTGGGTATCTGCTACATTTCAGGAATTTTTGTAGGTTTTATACCTACTCATGGCTATAGACAGTAGACAGACATGGGTTTGGTTGTCTTGGAGCTTATGGTCTCATGGGAAACAGATGACATAATTATACTATGGAGTGGTTAAGACTGAGTTTCCACTGCAGGGGACATGGGTTCAAGCCCTGATTGGCAGTTAAGGTCCCACATTCTGTATGCTGGGTGTGGCACAGCCAAAAAAAAAAAAAAAAAAGAATTACACCATAGTTAGTGCTATGTAGGAAAGGAACATGGTTCTATGAAAGCAAGTAACAAGGCAGCCTTACATAGACTGAGATATCAAGATAGGTATCACTGAAGATGTAACCTTGAATTGAGATCTGCAGAATGGGAGGAAGTTAATCAGGAGAATGGATAGAAACATTATGTAGTGATACCACGGAAAATGCGTAGATTGTAGTAACTGGAAAACAACAGGACACAGAAATGAACCCACAGTGTGATTATTTGCAGTAATGTACAGAAAAACTGGAAAGGATACATGAAAATACTAAGAACGATTTAAATAGTGGTAGGGTTATAAGTGATTTTTTTCCCCTCATAAATTTTCTGTTTTCTACATTGTGCTATACTTCTATGAAATTTTTAAGAAAGAGATTCTATTTCCCCATTATGTTAACATATGAAACTAATAGCACAACAACGTAGGAAGTTTGGACTCTTGTGGTACAAGAAAGACAAAAGTGAAGGTTTTTGTAGAACAAAATAAAGAAAACAAATGTTTGATAAAGCAGTCCTTGATGCAAAAAGACTTCTGTGGGCATGTGCAGAAGTTTAACAGGACTGCTCTCAGTTTAACAGGAAGAGGAAGGTTTTCTATCATTCTGAGGGTCTTTCATAATCAAGGGAGCTAGACAAATTAATTGGGCTCATGAACATTTAAAAGCCATATGTAAAATCTGTCCAATAGTATGTGGAAATGATGGACAGTTTTTGGAAGTTGTTCTGTTAAGGTATGTTTAAGTTTTTACAAAGGAAAGAAAATCAGTAGCCCTTTTAAATGCCTGGTTTGGAAAAACTGGGCAACTTCTTTATGCTATCTCTACAAATTGTTTGCAAAATACATTTTATACCTTCCCTGCATGCAAGGAGGAAGGAGGCAGATGGATGAATGGGGAATAGTAATTTAGTTCCCAAGGAAACATTTTGCTAATTGGAAAAAAGGGCAGGATCAGGATCTGTGGCTGTGGCAGTGTATCCAGACAGCTATGAATTTTTCTGCTGTTATTTTCTAACCTTGAAAGAAGGAGGAAGTTGCATTACAGATTTTAAGAGCTAATTTAGTTATATGGTGAATGCTGACCATTAGCCACATAAGAAAGGCAATGCCACTGAAGAATTCAGGTTGTCACTGGCAGATGCGCAGATCTGTAGAGTGCCAAGCAGGAATGAAACAGTGAATTCTGTCAATTAGACTTAGGAATCTTCATAAGAATTCCCTAAACAGGGGTTAACAGAAAAAAATCTAGAAAAGCACATATGCCATGTAGTTCACATGTAGTTGCTCACTCTAAGACTATAGATGTGGAACAACTCCATGTATACTCAAAGCACTCCAAAGACCTAAGTGTTTAGCCGGCATCTATGGAATACAATTATTATTTTAATTAGGCCTCTAGGCTGCAGGAAAAAATAAAATAGGATAAAATTACAGGCTTTTTCATTTGATCTTAATCAGAAAATTTCCATTGCTACTTGAGATTCCCTGAGGGTTAGAAATGGGTTGGCATCCAGTAGGAATATATTATAAATGTCAGTGTTCAATATAATAATGCATTTATATATTGATTACTGATTTCTATTTTCAGAGTTTAAAAAAACATTCTGCTACTAGGAATGTTGAGATCTCCACCCCGATTTTATGTCCCATGGATTCCTACTTGTTACCCTTGTCATAACAGCTTCTAACATGCATACTCACACAGCCAAGCAGAAATACACACAGTTAAAACCCTGGCTTTTCTTAACTTTGGGTTTGTGTTACAGTCATCTGGGAAATGTTTTAAAAATCTGATACCCAATTTGCTCCCTAGGCTAGTTACGTCAGATTCTGGGTGGAATATCAGCGTCAACATATTTGAAAAACTCTTTCAGGTAATTTTGATGTACAGCAAAGTTGGGAATCACTGTTCTAGATAAACAAGTAAGCTAGCAAAATTATAAATTCATTTTAGTTTTCCCCCCTAAAGGCATAATACTGTTGTTCTTTACCAGTAATTACTAGGTGTGTGTGCACGGTGGAATATTGTATTCGTTTATTGACTAACTGCTTAAACCCCTAAGGATGGTGAAAATGGAATAGGTGGTAAAATAAATATAATACACATTATTTATTACTGATTTATGAAGTGTCTTAAATGTGCTCATCTGCAGTATTAATAATTAGGGTGACTTCTGGGTAAGAGGGCTTCCCTAGTGGGTCAGAGGTTAAAGCGTCTGCCTCCAATGCAGGAGACCCGGGTTCGATCCCTGGGCTGGGAAGATCCCCTGGAGAAGGAAATGGTAACCCACTCCAGTATTCTTGCCTGGAGAATCCCATGGATGGAGAAGCCTGGTAGGCTACAGTCCATGGGGTCACAAAGAGTTGGACATGACTGAGTGACTTCACTCACTCACTGTGGGTAAGAAGTCAAACTTAAGTAATGCTTCTTGGTGACCTAAATGGAGATTTAATATCTCAGAGTGTTATGTACTAGAATTCCAAACAGTTACAGTAATAGTAACAATAAAGCAATTAAGGTCATCTATTCTTGCAACTTTCTAGCTACTTACAGTGAACTAACCTAAGCTGACGTTTGCTAATAGAACTGCAGATGTAATCGAACTGTGGATGGATATTTGAACAGATTCCAGATTCATATTGTTAAAAAGATTGCTCGATGGTTTACATGGAGAGAAGATAAAAATTCTTTGCTTGTGTTGTTCAGGGATTTAATATGATACACTATTGAATGACTGCGGTTGATTAATAAGGCATTAAATAAGAATCTGAAGCTAATGCAGACAGTGGAATATGTTACGGTAGGTTTCTGTCATCATCAATGCACTCCTTACAAATACTATAATTATGAAGGAAAAGCCATTAGAGACAGAGACTGAGAACTCAATTTAAAATTCTGCTGCATTCTACTGAATTCCTTGAAGTATACAACAGACTCTTTAGTGGAAATGCAAAGTCTTTAGCTGGACTATTCCTTGTTCAAATGGGAGCACAGGATATATTGGTGCAATTGCATGTGTTGAAAAGAGGTCAGCTGGAGAAAATGAACTGGTTGTGTTTGTTGGAGGGGAAAGTAGGAGAGAGCCTTAAATAAGTCTTGTGATTTAAAGGATCTTTCAATGGGAAGGTCTAAAAGTTATAAGTAATACTTTATCCTAGTTAGTAGGGGTGTGGTTTTTAAAATTCTAATTGAAAGTCTTGAGTCACAAAAACCTGGCTTTGAATCTTGGCTCCATCATTTAACAGACAGTGTAAATAACCATGATTAACATCTTTGAGACTCAGATTTATTATTTATAAAATGAAGCTATTTCTTTTACCAACTTTGTAAGTGGTAAGTGTGTGGCAAACATTATTGATGTCCTATGCCACAGCTGTTCTCTTCTTCACTGTTGTTGGCAGAACCTTAATTTAGGAATTGACCCACTTCCCGTGGGGTAAATCGTGATCCGGTCTGGGGATGCCAGTTCCATACTAGTGTCTGGGTTAGAAGGGGAGAGGAGAGCCAGTCTCCGGCAACAAGACATGAAGAGGAAGTTTCTCAAGAGGTTCTAGTAAAGACTCACTTTCATATGTTGGCAGAGGAGCAAAATTCAGTGACAGCTTCAGGTTGCCAATAAATGGCTTAATGACTGGAATTTAAAAATAGTTTTATTTTATAAATCACATACAGTTAACCCATTTAAAGTATACAGTTCGATGTTTTTAATATCTTTACAGATACGTGCAACTGTTACCACAGTCAGTTGTACAACGTTTTTATCATTTGAAGAATAAACCTTGTATCCTTTAGTTACCATTGCTCTGACCCCTTTCCTCCAGCCCTAAGTAATCACTACCCAAATTTCTGTGTCTATAAATGTCCCTAGTCTGGACTTTCATATGAATGAAATCATATGGTAGTAGTTTTCTGTGACTAGCTTCTTTCACTAACATATTGTTTTCAAGGATCACCCATGTTGCAGCATGTATCCATGCTGAATTTCCTTTTATGGCTGAATATTTTATTTTCATGTATATATCACATTTTGTTTGTCCATTTGTCCATTGATGGATATTTAAGTTGTTTCCTCCTTTGGGCTGTTACGAATAAGGCTGCTATAAGCGTGCATGTTACAAGTTTCTGTGTGGACATGTTCTCATTTCTCTCGGCATATATGTGGGAGTAGAATTTTGGGGATCTCTGAAACAAAGGGAATTCCCAGGTAGATGGCACAGGATACCCCAGCTGTCCTGTGCTGTACAGCTATGCATCAGGCCTTAGCAATCAGTTCAGGTTGGAGTAGGAAGTCAGATGTCTTGAGGAGGGAGGTCTCCAGGAATAAAATGGAATTGCTATCTTTTAGGTTTGTTCAATTACAAAATTATATTGAGAGAAACAAAGTAAATCATAGTTAGTTCAGGAGCAAGAACCAAGGGAAGGGCCAGCTAAGAAGAGCCCTTCTGGGACTTCCGTGGTGGTCCAGCAGTTAAGACTCTGTGCTCCCACTGCAGGGGATGCAAGCTTGACCCCTGGTTGGGGAACAAAGATCCTGTATGCCACAAGATGTGGCCTCTCCAAGAAAGAAGAGGAGCCCTCTGGGAAAAGAACAAACTAAACTGTGAACACTGGGCTCAAAAAGTATCCATTCCTGAATTTTATTGGATCAGATTTTGGAGCAATTTCTACCCCAGAGCATTGTCAGCAACAATTAGCCAACGATTAGTGAAGACTGATAGCTGGGTATAATAGCAAAAATGGGAAAGAAAGATTAAAGGTTAGGGAATGAGGCAGAGAGAGTCGTTCTAAAGCCAGTCCTTCCATGGTGACTCCCATCCGGAAGGCTGTGCCCTCTGATGAGCAAGAGAAGAGTGTTCATACTGGTGTGTGTGTGGAGCAAGGGTATAGTCACTGGTTTGTCAGTTTAGACACTACTCTCTTAGTTTAGTAGTTTAGCTTAGCCAAGCCACTAAATCCATTTAGTTTAGCCAAATCAATACACAACCAAACAAAAACCTTCAGAGAGGAAGGGATATCAGTTCAGTTCAGTCGCTCAGTCGTGTCTGACTCTTTTTAACCCCATGAATCGCAGCACACCAGGCCTCCCTGTCCATCAACAACTCCCGAAGTTCACTCAAACTCACATCCATCGAGTCAGTGATGCCATCCAACCATCTCATCCTCTGTCGTCCCCTTCTCCTCCTGCCCCCAATCCCTCCCAGCATCAGAGTCTTCTCCAATGAGTCAACTCTTTGCATGAGGTAGACAAAGTACTGGAGTTTCAGCTTTAGCATCATTCTTTCCAAAGAACATCCAGGACTGATCTCCTTTAGAATGGACTGGTTGGATCTCCTTGCAGTCCAAGGGACTCTCAAGAGTCTTCTCCAACACCACCATTCAAAAACATCAATTCTTCTGCACTCAGCCTTCTTCACAGTCCAACTCTCACATCCATACACGACTATTGGAAAAACCATAGCCTTGACTAGATGGACCTCTGTTGGCTAAGTAATGTCTCTGCTTTTGAATATGCTATCTAGGTTGGTCATAACTTTCCTTCCAAGGAGTAAGCGTCTTTTAATTTCATGGCTGCAGTCACCATCTGCAGTGATTTTGGAGCCCCCCAAAATAAAATCTGACACTGTTTCCACTGTTTCCCCATTATTTAACTTACGCAGAGTACATCATGCAAAATGCCAGGCTAGATGAGTTACAAGCTGGAATCAAGACTGCCAGGAGAAATATCAACAACCTCAGATATGCAGATGCTACCACTCTAATGGCAGAAAACAAAGAGAAACTAAAGAGCCTCTTTATGAGGGTGAAAGAGGAGAGTGAAAAAGCCTGCTTAAAAACTAAGATCATGGCATCCAGTCCCATCACTTCTTTGCAAATAGAGGGGGAAAAAGTGGAAGCAGTAACAGATTTCCTCTTCTTGGGCTCCAAAATCACTGTGGATGGTGACTACAGTCATGAAATTGAAAGATGGTTGCTTCTTGGAAGGAAAGCTATGACAAACCTAGACACATATTAAAAAGCAAAGACATCATTTTGCTGACAAAAGGTCTGTAGAGTCAAAGTTATAATCTTTCCAGTAGTCATATACGGATATGAGAATTGGACCATAAAGGAGGCAGAATGCTAAAGAATTGACACCTTTGAACTGTGGTTCTTGAGAAGATTCTTGAGAGTACCCTGGACAGCAAGGAAATCAAACCAGTCCATCCTAAAGGTTATCAACCCTAAATACTCGCTGGAAGGACTGATGCTGAAGCTCCAATACCTTGGCCATCTGATGCCAACAGCTGACTCATCGGAAAAGACTCTGATGCTGGGAAAGACTGAAGGCAGAAGGAGAAGAGGGCGGCAGAGGAAGGATGAGATGGCTAGATGGCATCACCAACTCAGTGAACATAAACTTGGGCAAACTCTGGGAGATGGTGAGGGACAGAGAGGCCTGGCGTGCTCCAGTCTGTGGGGTCGCAAAGAGTCAGACACAACTTGGTGACTGAACAACAACAACAAATTGGATAATCTGGAATAAAAAGGAAATGTCCTAGAAATATACAACCTACCAAGACTGAATCATGAAGAAACAGAAAATATGAACAGTCCAATGAGTAAAGAGAATTAGTCATCAAAAACTTCCCAACAAAGAAAAGCCCAGAACCAAATCCTACCAGGGTCAAAGAAGAATTGATAGTGGAACTTCCCTGGGGGTCTAGTGGTTAAGAATCTGCCTTCCAGTGCAGGAGATCCAGGTTTGACCCTGGTCAGGGCACTAAGGTCCCCCATGCTGCCGGTAACTACTGAGCCCGTGCACCTCAGCTAGAGTGCCCATGCACTCTTCAGTCCGTCTGACAAAACCAGAGAGAAGCGTTAAGCACCACGATGAAGATCCTGGGTGCTACAACTCGAATCCAACACAGCCAAAAGAAAGAAAAAAGGAAAGAATTGATAACCACCATTTTCAAACTCTTCCAAAAAGCTAAAGACAAGAGAAAAATCCCTAACTCACTTGATGAGGCCAGAATTACCCTGACACCAAAGCCAGATGCAGTCATTGCAAGAAAACTGCAGTCCTGCACCCCTGAGCACCGCAGATGTAAAAGTTCTCACCAAAGGATTAGCAAACCAAACTCAGCCGCACAATGAAAGAAACACACACCATGATCAAGTGGGAGTTTTTCTGAGAATGGTTCAGCATTCATAAATCAATAAATGTGATATGCCACATTAATTGAATGATAAAAATCATACAATCATCTCAATAGATGCAGAAAAGCACTTGACATAATTCAACATTCTTTCATGATAAAAACTCTCAACAGTATCACAAAGTCCTAGCCCGAGCAACTAGGTAAGGAAAAAATAAAAGACATCCAGATTGGAAAGAAAAATAAAACCGTCAATACTCACAGACAACATGAAAACCCTAAAAACGCCACCAAAAATTATTAGAAATG
Organism: Ovis aries; assembly: GCF_016772045.2. Taxonomy (NCBI): domain Eukaryota; kingdom Metazoa; phylum Chordata; class Mammalia; order Artiodactyla; family Bovidae; genus Ovis; species Ovis aries. The sequence goes on along the minus strand of NC_056060.1, from coordinate 8,690,848 downwards.
GTAAATGAATACAGTCAAGCTGTAGGAAACAATCAATACACAAAAATCTGTTGTTTCTCTATACTTAACAATGAGTTAGTAGAAAGAGAAATTAAGAAACAATCCTATTTACATCATAACAAAAAGAATAAAATACCTAGTGATAAAATTTACCCAAAGAGGTGAAAGACCAATATACTGAAAACTATAAGACACCATTAAAAGAAACTGATGACAAAAATAAATGGAATGGCATTCTGTGCTCATGGTTTGGAAGACTTAACATTGTTAAAAAGTGTCCACATTACCTAAAGAAATCTATAGATTCAATGCAATTCCTATAAAATCCTAAAGACCTTTTTCATGGAAATAGAATAAAAAATTATAAAATGTATATGGAACCACAAAAGACTCTGAATAGCCAAAGTAACCCTGAAATAAAGAGCAAAGCTGAGGTATCACATGCCTTGATTTACATTTAAATTTCCTTCCCTGGTGGTCCAGTGGCTAAGACTCCATGCTCCCAATCCAGCGGGCCAGCGTTTGATTCCTGGCCAGGGAACTAGATCCCAGATGCTGCAACTAAGACTTGGTGCAGCCAAATAAATAAGTTAATATTATTAAAAGTAAAAATAAATAAATGGGATCTAATCAAAAGGTATAAGCTTTTTCACAGCAAAGGAAACATGAACAAAACTGAAAGGACAACCTATGGGAGAAAATATTTGCAAATGATGCAACTGACAAGGTATAAATATCCAAAATAAAAAATAGCTCTTACAACTCAATATCAGAAATAAATATACAGCCCAATCAAAACATATGCAGAATACCCAAGTAGACATTTCTCCAAAGAAGGCATTATTATTGTTTTCCAGCTGTGAAGTCCAGTCTGACTGCAACCCCATGGACTGTAGCACACCAGGCTTCCCTGTCCCAATCTATCTCCCAGAGTTTGCTCAAACTCATGCTCGTTGAATCAGTGATGCTGCCTAACCATCTCATCCTCTGCCACTCCCTTCTCCTTTTGCCCTCAAACTTTGCCAGCATCAGAGTTTTTTCCAGTGAATTGGCTCTTCATATCAGGTGGCCAAAGTATTGGAGTTTCAGCTTCCACATCACTCCTTCCAAGGAATATTCAGGGTTGATTTCCTTTAGGATTGATTGGTTTGATATCCATGCAGTCCAAGGGACTCTCAGGAGTCTTCTTCAGCACAATTCAAAAGCATCAGTTCCTCGGTACTTACCCTTCTAGATGCTCAACATCACTAATGATTCAGTTCAGTTCAGTCGCTCAGTCGTGTCCGACTCTGTGACCCCATGAATTGCAGCATGCCGGGCCTCCCTGTCCATAACCAACTCCCAGAGTTCACTCAAACTCATCAAGTTGGTGATGCCATCCAGCTATCTCATCCTCTGTCATCCCCTTCTCCACTTGCCCCCAATCCCTCCCAGCATCAGGGTCTTTTCCAATGAGTCAACTCTTCGCATGAGGTGGACAAAGTGTTGGAGTTTCAGCTTTAGCATCAGTCCTTCCAAAGAACACCCAGGGTTGATCTCCTTTAGAATGGACTGGTTGGATCTCCTTGCAGTCCAAGGGACTCTCAAGAGTCTTCTCCAACACCACAGTTCAAAAGCATCAATTCTTCGGCGCTCAGCTTTCTTTATAGTCCAACTCTCACATCCATACATGACTACTGGAAAAACCATAGCCTTGACTAGACGGACCTTTGTTGGCAAAGTAGTATCTCTGCTTTTCAATATTCTGTCTAGATTGGTCATAACTTTCCTTCCAAGGAGTAAGTGTCTTTTAATTTCATGGCTGCAGTCACCATCTGCAGTGATTTTGGAGGCCAAAAAAATAAAGTCTGACACTGTTTCCACTGTTTCCCCATCTGTTTCCCATGAAGTGATGGGACCAGATGCCATGATCTTAGTTTTCTGAATGTGGAGCTTTAAGCCAACTTTTTCACTCTCCTTTTTCACTTTCATCAAGAGGCTTTTAGTTCCTCTTCACTTTCTGCCATAAGGTGGTGTCATCTGCATATCTGAGGTTATTGATATTTCTCCCGGCAATCTTGTTTGCAGCTGTGCTTCTTCCAGTCCAGCGTTTCTCATGATGTACTCTGCATATAAGTTAAATAATTTGACCAATGCAAATTAAAACTATAGTAAGGTTCACACCAGTCTGAATGGTTGTCATCAAAAAGTCTACAAATAATAAATGCTGGATAGTGTAGAGAAAAGGCAACATTTGTACACTTATGACTCTTTTTTAGAAAGTATATCTCTTCATTGGTATTCTCTAATGAGACAATGTCATCACAGTATCTTTTACTTCTTTAAGAATTATATCTTTATTTCTTTCAGTGTACTTATAAAGGCTGCTCTGTACTCCTTGTTAGATCCTATAGCTGGACTCCTTCACAGATAGTTTCTTTTACTTGCTTTTTATCCCCATGTATAGGACACACTTTCCTATTTCTTTGCATGTGCCACAACTTTTTTCTTGAACACTGATCTTTTTAGGTAATATACTATAGCAATATTGGCTACTTCAGTGGAGAAATAACTCCAAAAAGAATGAAGGGATGGAGCCAAAGCAAAAACAATACCCAGCTGTGGATGTGACTGGTGATAGAAACAAAGTCCGATGCTGTAAAGAGCAGTATTGCATAGGAACCTAGAATGTCAGGTCCATGAATCAAGGCAAATTGGAAGTGGTCAAACAAGAGATGGCAAGAGTGAACATCGACATTCTAGGAATCAGCGAACTAAAATGGACTGGAATGGGTGAATTTAACTCAGATGACCATTATATCTACTACTGTGGGCAGGAATCCCTCAGAAGAAATGGAGTAGCCATCATGGTCAACAAAAGAGTCTGAAGTGCAGTACTTGGATGCAATCTCAAAAATGACAGAATGATCTCTGTTCGTTTCCAAGGCAAACCATTCAATATCACCGAAATCCAAGCCTATGCCCTAACCAGTAACGCTGAAGAAGCTGAAGTTGAATGGTTCTATGAAGACCTACAAGACCTTTTAGAACTAACACCAGAAAAAAGATGTCCTTTTCATTATAGGGGACTGGAATGCAAAAGTAGGAAGTCAAGAAACACCTGGAGTAACAGGAAAATTTGGCCTTGGAATACGGAATGAAGCAGGGCAAAGGCTAATAGAGTTTTGCCAAGAGAACACACTGGTCATAGCAAACACCCTATTCCAACAACACAAGAGAAGACTCTACACATGGACATCACCAGATGGTCAACACCGAAATCAGATTGATTATATTCTTTGCAGCCAAAGATGGAGAAGCTCTATACAGTCAGCAAAAATAAGACTGGGAGCTGACTGTGGCTCAGATCATGAGCTCCTTATTGCCAAATTCAGACTTAAATTGAAGAAAGTAGGGAAAACCACTAGGCCATCCAGGTATGACCTAAATCAAATCCCTTATGATTATACAGTGGAAGTGAGAAATAGATTTAAGGGGCTAGATCTGATAGAGTGCCTGATGAACTATGGACAGAGGTTCGTGACATTGTACAGGAGACAGGGATCAAGACCATCCCCATGGAAAAGAAATGCAAAAAACCAAAATGGCTGTCTGGGGAGACCTTACAGCCTTATAGCTGTGAAAAGAAGAGAAGCGAAAAGCAAAGGAGAAAAGGAAAGATATAAGCATCTGAATGCAGAGTTCCAAAGAATAGCAAGAAGAGATAAGAAAGCCTTCCTCAGTGATCAGTGCAAAGAAATAGAGGAAAAGAACAGAATGGGAAAGACTAGAGATCTCTTCAAGAAAATTAGAGATACCAAGGGAACATTTCATGCAAAGATGGGCTCCATAAAGGACAGAAATGGTCTGGACCTAACAGAAGCAGAAGATATTAAGAAGAGGTGGCAAGAATACACAGAAGAACTGTACAAAAAAGATCTTCATGACCCAGATAATCACGATGGTGTGGTCACTCACCTAGAGCCAGACATCCTGGAAAGTGAAGTCAAGTGGGCCTTAGAAAGCATCACTAAGAATAAGGTTAGTGGAGGTGATGGAATTCCAGTGGAGTTATTTCAAATCCTGAAAGATGATGCTGTGGAAGTGCTGCACTCACTATGCCAGCAAATTTGGAAAACTCAGCAGTGGCCACAGGACTGGAAAAGGTCAGTTTTCATTCCAGTCCCAAAGAAAGGCAATGCCAAAGAATGCTCAAACTACCACACAATTGCACTCATCTCACATGCTAGTAAAGGAATGCTCAAAATTCTCCAAGCCAGGCTTCAGCAATACGTGAACCAAGAACTTGCAGATGTTCAAGCTGGTTTTAGAAAAGGCAGAGAAACCAGAGATCAAATTGCCAGCATCCACTGGATCATCGAAAAAGCAAGAGAATTCCAGAAAAACATCTATTTCTGCTTTATTGACTATGTCAAAGCCTTTGACTGTTTGGATCACAATAAACTGTGGAAAATTCTGAAAGAGATGGGAATACCAGACCACCTGACCTGCCTCTTGAGAAACCTATATGCAGGTCAAGGAAGCAACAGTTAGAACTGGACAAGGAACAACAGACTGGTTCCAAATAGGAAGAGGAGTATGTCAAGGCTGTATATTGTCACCCTGCTTATTTAACTTATATGCAGAGTACATCATGAGAAATGCTGGGCTGGAAGAAACACAAGCTGGAATCAAGATTGCAGGGAGAAATATGAATAACCTCAGATATGCAGATGACACCACCCTTATGGCAGAAAGTGAAGAGGAACTAAAAAGCCTCTTGATGAAAATAAAAGAGGACAGTGAAAAAGTTGGCTTAAAGCTCCACATTCAGAAAACTAAGATCATGGCATCTGGTCCCATCATTTCATGGGAAATAGATGGGGAAACAGTGTCAGACTTTATTTTGGGGGGGCTCCAAAATCACTGCAGATGGTGACTGCAGCCATGAAATTAAAAGATGCTTATTCCTTGGAAGGGAAGTTATGACCAACCTAGATAGCATATTTAAAAGCAGAGACCTTACTTGGCCAACAAAGGTCTGTCTAGTCAAGGCTATGGTTTTTCCAGTAGTCATGTATGGATGTGAGAGTTGGACTATAAAGAAAGCTGAGCGCCGAAGAATTGATGCTTTTGAACTGTGGTGTTGGAGAAGACTCTTGAGGGTCCCTTGGACTGCAAGGAGATCCAGCCAGTCCATTCTAAAGGAGATCAGTCCTGGGTGTTCTTTGGAAGGACTGATGCTAAAGCTGAAACTCCAGTACTTTGTCCACCTCATGGGAAGAGTTGACTCATTGGGAAAGACTCTGATGCTGGGAGGGATTGGGGGCAGGAGGAGAAGGGGACGACAGAGGATGAGATGGCTGGATGGCATCACTGACTCGATGGATGTGAGTCTGAGTGAACTCTGGGTGTTGGTGATGGACAGGGAGGCCTCGAGTGCTGCAATTCATGGGGTCACAAAGAGTCGGACAAGACCGAGCAACTGAACGGAACTGAACAGCCTTGTACTCCCTTCTCAATTTTGAAGCTGTCAGTTGTTCCATGTAAGGTTTTAACTGTTGCTTCTTGATCTACATACAGGTTTCTTAGGAGAAGGGTAGGATAGTCTGCTATTCCTATCTCTTTGTTTTCCACATTTTGTTAGGATCCACACAGCCAAAGGCTTTAGCATAGTCAATGAAACAGAAGTAGATGTTTTCTGGAATTCCCTTGCTTTTTCTATGATGAAACAAATGTTGACAATTTGATATCTGGTTCCTCTGCCTTTTCTAAATCCAGCTTGTACATCCAGAATTTCTCAGTTCATGTACAGTTGAAGCCTAGCTTGAGGGATTTTGAGCATTACCTTGCTAGCATGTGAAATGAATCCAACTGTGGGTAGTTTGAACATTCTTTGGCATTGCCCTTCTTTGGGACTGATATTTTAATGATCTTTTAAAACCTCCAAATTTTGGGTTATTGATTTTATACATTCAAGTCCACTGACTTTTTTCTCTCTTCTGCTTTTCAGTTCATCCAGTGAGTTTTAAATTTTGATTACTGTTTTTTTAATTCTGCAATTTTCACTTGGTTCTTCCATTTTATATATTGCTACTTCTGTTGTTGTTTAGTTGCTAAGTAATGTCTGACTGTTTTGTGACTCCATGGGGTGTACCCTGTCAGGCTTTGTCCATGAGATTTTCCAGGCGAGAATACTGGATTGGGCTGCCATTTCATTCTTCAGGGGATCTTCCCAACTCACGGATCCTCTCCTGCATTGTTGGCAGGCGGAGTCTCTGCACTGGGCCACCTGGGAAGCCCTTGCCGATCCCTTACTTTCTGTTGTAACATTTGTTTCAAGAGTGTCACGTTGCCGTTTGAGCAGTTCTATAACAGCTGTTTGAAGTCATGTCAGACAATTCCAACATTTGTATCATCTTGTCATTGGCGTCTTTAATTGTATTTTCCCATGTGAGCTTTTGTATTTCTTCATATGCCAAGTAATTTCAGATTGAATTTCACACCTTTGTATGTATTATACAAAGAACCTGTTTTAAATCCTCTTGAGAACATTGGTATTTTTATTTTATTAAGTGATTAACCTGGCTAGTTCCGACCTTATGTGACTGTGGTTCCAACCTTGGTTCCATTTTAAAGTGTTAGCAGTGGTATTTGAATTTGTCCTCTTTGTGCCACCCCGTCATCAGCCTTGGGTCTGAGTGGGATTCTATGCGAGCTGAGTTCTCAGTGTCTCTGGTATGCTCGATAGAGCCACGCGCGTTCAGGTGAGAGGAGTGGCCTCAGGAGTTAATATGGAATGCCCCGTGGCGTTGCCTCTTCCCACTGTGGTTTCAGTGTCTTCCGGTTCTTTGGGGATCTCTCTTTTGATCTCTGATTAGAAATCAGATGCTCCAGTTTTCCCTGAACTTTAAAGATTCTTATTCTGACTGTTGTAGCCATGAATAGAGGGCTTTTCCTACATTTTCTCTGTCTATATGACTGCTTACTTCTAGATTTGAGGCTGCACTGGATATAGGCTGGGAGAGCAGTTGTTGTTTAATCACTAAGTTGTGCCTGACTCTTTGAAACCCCATGGACTGTAGCCTGCCAGGCTCCTCTGTCCATGGGTTACTGGAGGAAAAAGAAATGCTGAATTGGTGTTGTTCTGAATTCTTTTTTCTACCATTGTTTTTTGATTCTCATACTGCTGCACTATCCAGGTTTTGTAGTGTTTACTTGGAAAGAAAAGGAATTGTGTATTTAATCTGTCTTACCCCAATTGGACCTCTATTATGTTTTGAAAGTTTATATTCTGAATTTACACTCTTTATCAGATAATTATTGCTGGAAGAGGGACAGCTTCTAGGGCCCAAGAGTGGACTCTTGTCTGACACTCAGAAATGAATTGTCTGAAGAGACATATGTGCTGACAAAGCAAGAGACTTTATTGGGAAGGGGTGCCTTACGGAGAAGGCAATGGCACCCCACTCCAGTACTCTTGCCTGGAAAATCCCATGGACGGAGGAGCCTGGTGGGCTGCAGTCCATGGGGTCGCTAAGAGTCAGGCACGACGGAGCGACTTCACTTTCGCTTTTTACTTTCATGCATTGGAGAAGGAAATGGCAACCCACTCCAGTGTTCTTGCCTGGAGAATCCCAGAGACAGTGGGCCCCCGTCTATGGGGTCGCACAGAGTCGGGCACGACTAAAGCGACTTAGCAGCAGCAGCAGCAGCAGCAGCAGCAGTCTTGTGGAGAGCAGGAGTGTAAAGGAACCCAGGAGGACTGCTATGCCATGTGGCTTGGGGTCCCTGGTTTTCTGGTGATGGGATTAGTTTCTGGGCTGTCTCTGGCCCATCATTCTGACCTAGGGTCCTTCCTGGTGGCACACTCATTGCTCAACCAAGATCAATATCAGTGAAGAGGATTCTGGGAGGTCAGTAGGACAAGTCTCCTTTTGACCTTTCCCAAATGCTTCTAGTTGGTGGTGGCTTGTTAGTTCCATGTTCCTTACCAGGACTTCTTGTCCTAAAATAACTCATGTGAATAGTTACTATTTCACTAGGGAATAGTTACTATTTCAATGAAAGTGAAAGAGAAGAGTGAAAAAGCTGGCTTGAAACGCAACATTCAAGAAACTAAGATCATGGCATCCGGTTCCATCACTTCATGGCAAATAGATGGGGAAACAATGGAAACAGTGACTATTTTATTTTCTTGGGCTCCAGAATCACTGCAAATGGTTACTGCAGCCATGAAATTAAAAGACGCTTGCTCTTTGGAAGAAGAGTTATGACCAACCTAGACAGCATAGTAAAAAGCAGAGACATTACTTTGCCAACAAAGGTTCATCTAGTCAAAGCTATGGTTTTTCTAGCAGTCATATATGCATGTGAGAGTTAGACCATAAAGAAAGCTGAGAGGCAAGGAATTGATGCTTTTGAACTGTGTTGTTGGAGAAAACTCTTAGAGTCTATTGAATACTTCCAACAGTTTCTGTCAAGCACATTTGTTGTCTAGGTGGAGAGAGGAAGGCTTAGTACTTCCCACTCTTTCTGCTTTCCTGAGGTTTCTCTAGTGTACTCTTATGAGATTCTTTCTCAGCTGCCCTAAAAGAAAGCAAAGGAGGAATCTGGACCGGAAGAGGAATCTAGATCAGAAGAGTATTCCTTAAGTTCTGGTGTATGCATATGCCACTGGACTAGTCCAGATGAAGGAGTTTAGGGAAGTACACCTTCTCCAGGCAGCTCTTTAGGAGACCGCGGGGAGGGGGAAAGATTTCCTGATCCCCAAGCCAAGTAAAAGATGCACGCGCCATCTAAAAAAGGAGGGTAGTAGTCTCGGCACAAACTTGCTCTGCCGGCTCCAGCTGCAGCGCCACGCACGTCCGCTAGGGGCCGCTCCAACAACCCAATCTGGGCGCGCAAACCGGGCGACGCCCCGCGCATGCTCACTGGGTGTAGCGTACGCCTCTGAACCTCTGCGGACACCCTAGCTTTAGACTGCTGCTCCCCTGGTGGCTACGCTAAAGCAAACCTCTAGCAGCTGGGTACGGCAGCTCTTTGGGGACAAAAGTGTTCCCTCTGGGGTGGTCTCCGCTTCGCGCTCACGGGTCTTTCGGGCAGACCTGAGCCGGCAGGTATCAGAGGGTGCGCTGTGCTGCTATCCGGGACCAGGAAGAGGCCGGGCTTGCGCGGAGTTGGGGTTGACCTGGACCGGGGCCCCGCGGGACGCCGTCGCTGCCCAGATGTTGCGATGGCTGATCGGGGGAGGCCGAGAACCACAGGGACTGGCCGAGGTAAATCCCGGGTGGACCCTGCCTGCCGCTGCAGTGGCCTAGCCTGCCCGAACTGTGGCTGCTGTCTGAGCCCGGCTCGCATCTGGACGTGGGAGACCCGGCGGAGGCGGGGCCTGCGGGTTTCGAGGGCGAGGTCGGCGGGGTGGGGGTCCTTTCCCTGCGAGGTAGACCCCACTTCCAGGAGGTGTAGAGACGGAAACTGATGGAGTCCAACGACAGAATCAAGCACGCCCAACCAGTCTTCTGCCTACTTAAAGCAGTCTCATTCTAATTTTAAAAGCATCCAGTTTAGTAGAGAGTAAGACGGTGTGATTGCAGATTGACACTTGGTTTGTTTGATATTTTGTCACTTCCCAACATCAACTGATGCGTGCTCAGGGAATATGAAATTAATTTCATTAATTCTATAAAACCAAAAAAGATGTGATTATTTTTAAAATCAATAATTTGCTTAAAAGTTAAAATTATATTCGAATTATTTTGAGTTCCATAGTCACACTTTCTTCATTGGGCCTGAATAGCTGAATAGACTTAAATGTTGAGAATAAAGTAATTTTGGAACCTGGAAAGTATTGAGGTCTGGAATTTATTTCAAATGCTATTCAAGAATAGGATTCATGTTGAATTCTCTCTCTTTTTTATAGGAAATATTTTTGATTGTTAAAAAAAAACTTTCGTTGTAAGCAGTCTTCTCCATTTTAACTTCCTCATATCTTTGCAGTTGAGGCTTATTATCATTGTCTTAAAAAGTATTTCTTATTTAAAATTGGGTTTATTACAGATAGGCTTAAATTCTAAAGATTGTGGAAGAATTGTGGAAAGTTGACGAGTTTGCATGTGATATATATGACAGTTCCTTATTAACCCAATTCTTTTTTTAATCATAGAATTTTATTAACTAATTCTGTCCTGTTTAGCAACCTTTCATTTGGAGGAAGTAGTGTACAGTTTTCAAACTTCTTGCGTTTTTCTCATCAAAACCACTGCTAGAGGGGCGATGGGATAAATGAAAAAATTACTGCTTTGAGTTAATTTTTTTAAACATTAATGAGTGTTAAATTGTATATTTCTTCATGTAAAAGTACTTGTGTTTTGTAACTGCTGTGAATTCTGAACCAGTGATTTTTCGTTCATTGTGCAGGAACTTTGCATCTAGGCTTCTAGTTTGAAGCAGTGTTTGACTACTGGGGTGGTTTTGCCCCTTAGAGGACCTTTGGCAATGTCCAGGGACATTTTCATTGTCACTATTGAGAGGTTCAGGGAGAGGCTGGATTTCTATTGACAGGTAGTGTGTACAAGCCAGGAAGTAGGTGCAGCATTCTGAAATGCGCAGGAGAGCCCTCAACAAAAGAATTACCTGGTCCCAAATGTCAGTGTCGTCATGTTTGAGAAGCTACAATTTAGAGGTTAAGGAAACAAGTTTTATCATGAAATAGTACTGGATTTGACTATAGGAAGGGAGTTGGTAAGATCTACCTTACAGAATTATTCAGTGAGTTATAAGCCATATGTGCCTTTATACAGTGTCTGGCATATGGACTGCCACTCATATACTTTCAAATAGAAATGAAGGTGTGTAGGTCTTAGGATTAAGCATCATACTGTGTAAATTTACCAATCATCTTTTTCAGTATTGTCCAAAGTTGAATTTATTGAATTCATTGACTATGAATTATTTCATTTTTCCTTTGTTCATTCAGTACATGTGTCGAGTGCCTGTAATGGGGTAGGCACTGTTTTAGTCTATGTTATATTTTACCCTTTTGACTTAAAGTTGTATTTCTGCCAAATTTTGAGAAACACCCATTTAAAAATATTGTGTTGGTTTGGCCCATTAGTTTTTTAGATCAGGTTTATTGAGGTGTAATTTCCATAAAACAAAATGCATCCTTTAAAATTTATTTTGACCTGAAAATATTTAAATTTATGATGTAGATTTGTGCTAAGAGAAATGTTTTATGTTAAATTGGCAGTTACTTAATATTAGGGGAAATAATATATAGTATTAGGATACCATATATTACAGTTTCTAAAATCTTGTGTTCTTAGATGTATATCATATAGTTTTATTCCAATATGATCTTTTATCATAAATCATTTTATGTTTTTTTCTGTTACCCCCATTACAAGAAGTCTCCGTTACAGACAATAGGTGAAGAACAAACCCAGAACCCCTACACTGAACTGCTTGTACTGAAAGCTCATCGTGACATTGTACGGTATCTGGTACGGTTAGATGACTCCAGGTAAGCACCTCTAGTTACCCAATTGACTACTGTTTGGAAAGAGGTTTTTTTTTGGAATTTTACATTAAAAACAACTTCAGAATTAATCCAGCTTTTCTAAAAATTTTGGAACTGATCAGTAATAGCATTTAGTAGAAATTGACCTCAGTGGCTTGATGAAATATGTGTCTGAAGTCTTTTTGCTCAGAAGTTAGGGTATCATTTCTGGTGATTTGATGGTTATTTTTGCTTATTCAAAGTTTTGGGTTTCTTTTTTGTTATTGTTTTTGAGTACTCAACAAATACTCTTGTTAGTTTAAAGGAAATGTGTGACTTTAAAATGTTGGTGGGAGTTTTAACTGTATGTCAAGGTGAATCTAAAGAACCAACCCAGGTGGCACAGTGGTAAACAGTCCGCCTGCCACTGCAGGAGACACAAGACATGTGGGTTTGATCCCTGGGTTGGGAAAATCCCCTGGAGGAGGAAATGGCAACCCACTCCAGTATTCCTGCCTGGAAAATCCCATGGACAGAGGAGCCTGGCGGGCTATAGTCCAGGGGGTCACAGAGTCAGACATGAGTGAGCGTGCACACACACACCCCCCACATACACACAAAACGTTTAGATATCAGGTACCTCCCTGGAATGTACTATTTTCAGTAGAAGATTAGGAAAGTATTTAATCTGAATTTTTTGTCATTCAAATGTTTTTTTTTTTAACACCAAAAACGTTTTTTATTGGGTTATAGCTAGTTAGCAATGCTGTGACAGGTTCAGGTGAACAGTGAAGGGACTCAGCCATAGATATCCGTACATATCCATGTATCCACTCTCCCCCACACCCCTTTCTGCCGGGGTCCAGCCCCAGTGGATCCAGGGTGATTCGAAGGTGGGGGGACGGAGTCGGCGTCTTTGGAAAAATACATATTTAATCACAGATAGAGAGAGATTAGAAATGGATAGTGTTGTAGGAAGATTAGTGGAGAAAAGGAGGCTGAATAATTTGGATTACGTGGAATAGCATCCATGCTCCAGATGGGAATTCAGCCAGAAAAACGGGAGCAAGAAAGAAGCGACATGGGGGAATCAGTCTTTCCGGAAACTGATCCGATTTCTTTATTTTTGGGTTTGCTTATATACCTTTTGTTACACATAGGGATGAATACAGAGTCACGTGGGGGTCAGCAGTCCTGACCTTTGTCAAAATCAGGTGCTTCACATAAATGTATAAAAAAAAAAGGTCTTAGGAATATTACATCATCTTCTGGCCATGAGTGAGACCTGCTGACATTTTATGATCCTTTCTTTCTGATAACCAAAAAACTTATTTTTTCCAAGGATGTTTTTTCTTAAACGAGGCACCACCCTCCAAATAAAGTTACATTCCTATAGGGTGAGGGTGTAGTGAGTTACAGTCAAGAAAGGAATTTATTTAACCCAAGGTTAACATGATTAATCTTAAAGGTTAATACTTATTTCTCCTATATGCTTAAAGGTTAATACTTATTTCTCCTATATGTTAGTTATATTCATTATAAGAGTAGGGAACATGGAGATTTAGCAGCAAACATCAGCCCGACAAATGAAAATCCTTTCACCAATGCTCCCCTTAAGATCTATTTAGTCTTAAGATATGATAAAGTTACATTCTTACACAGCAAGGACACAGTGATATATAACAAAGTACAGTGATCTATTACAAAAGAGAAAATCCATTAACTCAAAAAGTCTAGTATTGCTAACATCAAAAACTACTATATTTCCCTTTGCTATATTCCAAATACATTGATTAATATATTCCCAAGTGCCTAAGGATATGGAGGCCTGGCGGCAATCATTGACTCAACAAGAAGAAAAAGTCCTATGCTAATTAAGACTCTCAAAATACTCCAAAACTCTCTGTGCTGTTTATGGTTGGGAGGTAGTAAACAATCATGTGCCTAGTGGCGGCAGTAAGGATAATCCTGTCACACAAGCTAGTCTGTCAGCAGAGAGGTTTGACCTGAGACATCCTTGTCCCACCCAGAGCAGGGAATTAGCAATTATTGACACAACAAATGAAGAGACCCTTCACCAATATAATTCCTAACCAACTATACTAATAATTTCTAACTCCCCAAAAGAATTTGCCTTTAGTAAGTCTAAAACATCTCGTGCCTCTCAGGTTGGGAGGCTGTAAGCAATCACATGTGGCCGGACGAACCTATACAAGTGGGCTAGATAACCTTCAGAGGAGTCCGTAAGCTGAAACACTCTTGTCACGCCCAGGAATTTTTATTGCTTTGGAGCTGCACGTTTACTCCTTCTCCGAGAGAAACGGTTATGGGGGAGAGCCCCCGTAAAGTCAGAGGTGTAGGTGAGAGCGTAAAACAGACTCTGGTTTTGGGGTTAGATGCTCGGGAACAGGGGGTTTCCTGAGGCTTGATCACGCCTTTGCGTATGCCAAGCCTCCTTCCTCATGACCTTTGCCATGGGCGGAATTCCTCACGCTGGCCCCCGGCACCTTTCCATCCTGGCTGGCACATAATGTTGAGCAGAGTTCCATGTGCTATTCAGTAGGTTTTTGTTGTTATTCATTTTAAATATGGCAGTGTGTACATGACCTTCCCAAAGTCCTTAACTGTCGCTTCCCCCCAGCAACTGTGAGTTCATTTTCTAAGTCTGTGAGTCTCTTTCTGTTTTATAAGTTTGTGTCATTTCTTTTTAGATTGCACATGTAAGGGATGTCATAGGATACATCTCCTCTGCTTCCCTCAGTATGACACTCTCTAGGTCCATCCATGTTGCCGGACATGGCTTTCCTCCATCCTTTTTAATGGCTGAGTAATATTCCCCCCACTTCTCTCTCTCTATATATATGTATATATGCACATATATATATTTATTTCTTTATCCATTCCTCCGTCAGTGGACATTTCTGTTGCTTCTGTGTCTTGGCCGTTGTAAACAGTGCTGCAGTGAACACTGGGGTGCGTGTATCTTTCAGGCCATGTTTTTCTCTGGGTATATCCCCAGGAGTGGGGTGTAGGGTCATTTGCTAGCTCCGTTTTTAGTTTTAAGGAACCTCCATACTGTTCTCCATAATGGCCTATACCAATTTACATTCCCACCAACATCGCAGGAGGGTTCCCTTCTCTCCACTTCCTTTCTGGCATTTGTTGTTTGCAGGTTTTTGATGATGGCCAGTCTGACCAGGTGTGAGGGGATAGCTCACTGTAGTTTTGATCTGCATTCCTCTAATAACTAGCAATTTTGAACATCTTTTCACGTGCCTAAAGGCCATCTGTTTGTCCTCTATAGAGAAATGTCTGTTTAGGTCTTCTGCCCAGTTTTTGAGTGGGTTGTTTGTTTTGATGCTGTTAAGTGTCATAAGCTGTTTATAAACCTTGGAGACCAATCCCTTCTCAGTCACATCATTTGCAAATGTTTTCTCTCAGTCTGTGGGGTTTTTTTGTTTTGTTTTGTTTATTGTTTCATTGCTGTGAAAAAGCTTTTGAGTTTAAGTAGATCCCATTAGTTTATTTTTGCTTTTATTTCCAGTATTCTGAGAGATGTGTTAAAAATGATTTTGCTGTGATTTATGTCAGAGAGTGTTCTACCTATGTTTTCCTCTAAGAGTTTTATAATGTCCGATCTTGCATTTAGGTCTTTAATCCATTTTGCGCTTATCTGTGTGTGTGGAGTCAGGAAATGATCTAATTTCGTTCTTTTACCTGTGGCTGTCCAGTTTCCCCAGCACCATTTGTTGAAGAGACTCTCTTTCCAGCATGGTGTAGTCTTGCACCCTTTGTCATAGATTGATTGATTAGGTGCACGGGAAAATGTTCCTTATTCTGTACTTCCTTGCTAGCATGTGTGATGTTGTGTTATATTTGCAAATAGAGAAGGTGTATAGGTCTTAGGACTGTAGATTTAGCTTGTTATTGATCTGTAGATCTGTTTTATTAAGCCTCTGTTCAACTATATGCTTATCCTTTGTAGCCTCTATCACAAATAACGATTACACAAGTAATTGTGTAACTGTATAATATTTATCTTTCTCTCTAGATAAGAGTGAGGGACGTTTTTTTTTTCTTATTCTCCACAGTATCTTTAGTACCTGGCATGGTGCCTTACATGTAGCAGGTAACTAATAATTGTTAAATGAATGAATGACTCCCTCGACTAATAAGTGTACATGTTGCATGCCATCCGGAATCCCTAACCCCACTTCTCTTGTCTCTATCAGCTACTCCACTATCGTCTCTTAATTTTCTCTTTTGTCTTTGATACCACCTTTATTATTTTTCAACCATTTTGAACTCAGTGGGTGACTGCTGCTGTGATTATTTCCAGTTCTTAGTATCATTGCTGATGTCCTTTAACCTTGTCTTCTCCGCTTTCCTTCTGTCTTTGGTGTTTAGTTGATTGTCCCACATGCAGTGCAGTTCTGGCAATACCTGGAGTTGTGTTGAATTTTAAAGGTTAGGAGGACAGTCCTGATTAACAGTCCCTTCACCACAGTCATAGCTGCAGTCTCGGGTTCCCAGGCCACCTGCACTTCTGGCCAGTTAGCTACAAATTCTCACTATCCCCTCAGGTTTGATAATTCTCTAGAATGACTAACAGAACTCAGGAAAGCACTCTATTTATGATTACAGTTTTTAAAAAATTAATTAATTTTAACTGGAGGCTAATTACTTTACAGTATTGTAGTAGTTTTTTGCCATACGTTGATGTGAATCAACCATGGGTGTACATGTGTCCCCCATCCTGAGCCCCCTCTCAACTCCCTCCCCATCCCATCCCTCAGGGTCGTCCCAGTTCACCAGCTCTGAGTGCCCTGTTTGCATCAAATTCATGCATCGAGTTTGGACTGGTGATCTATTTCATATATGTAATATACATGTTTCAGTGCTATTCTGTCAAATCATCCCAGCCTCGCCCTCTCCCACAGAGTCCAAAAGACTGTTCTATACATCTGTGTCTCTTTTGCTCTCTTGCATACAGGGTTATCATTACCATCTTTCTAAATTCCATATGTATGCGTTAGTATACTGTATTGGTGTTTTTCCTTCTGACTTACTTCACTCTGTATAATAGGCTCCAGTTTCATCCACCTCATTAGAACTGATTCGAATGCATTCTTTTTCATGGCTGAGTAATATTCCATTCTGTATATGTACCACAGCTTTCTTATCCATTCATCTGCTGATGGACATCTAGGTTGCTTCCATGTGCTGGCTATTATAAACAGTGCTGCGATGAACACTGGGGTACGCGTGTCTCTTTCAATTCTGGTTTCCTCGGTGTGTATGCCCAGCGGTGGGATTGCTGAATCTTATGGCAGTTCTATTTCCAGTTGTTTAAGGAATCTCCACTCTGTTCTCCATAGTGACTGTACTAGTTTGTATTCCCACCAACAGTGTAAGAGGGTTCCCTTTTCTCCACACCCTCTCCAGCATTTATTGTTTTTAGACTTTTTGATAGCAGCCATTCTTACTGGCATGAGATGGTACCTCATTGTGGTTTTGATTTGAATTTCTCTGATAATGAGTGATGTTGAACATCTTTCTATGTTTGTTAACCATCTGTATTATTATAAAGGATATGGTCAGGGCTAGCCAAATGAAGAGATACAAAGAGTAAGGTCTAGAAGGATACCTTCTATTTTGTGTCCTCAGGACACATCCCCCTTTCAGTGTATCAGTGTGCATCACCAGTGAGGAAGCTCCCTCAAACTTTGGGTGTCCAGAATTTTATTGGGGTTTTATTACATGGGAATGATTATCTCACTTATTTGCCACATGACTGAACTCAGTTTCCAGTCCTTCTCTACCTGTTGTCCCTTCCCTGAGCCCCCAGGTTGGGAGGTCAGGATGATATCCCGTGGCTCAATTACAAACCATGGCCAAGTCCAGCCAAATTATTGTAGGAGCACATGGTCCTCAGATTTTTAAGATTTCACATCGATTGCTATCCTTCAACCAGAGAAGGCAGTGGCACCCCACTCCAGTACTCTTGCCTGGAAAATCCCATGGACAGAGGGGCCTGGTGGCTGCAGTCCATGGGGTCGCTAAGAGCGACTTCACTTGCACTTTTCCCTTTCATGCATTGGAGAAGGAATTGGCAACCCACTCCGGTGTTCTTGCCTGGAGAATCCCAGGGATGAGGGAGCCTGATGGGCTGCTGTCTATGGGGTTGCACAGAGTCGGACACGACTGAAGCAACGCAGCAGCAGCAGCAGCAGCAGCAGCAGCAGCAGCAGGTATCCTTCAAAATGTCTTCTTGACTGTTCTTATTACATAGTTTGAAGAATTTGAAGAAAAGGCCATCTTGTAGAATAAGGATCATTGTACAGATACTGATATTTGATTGCATTTTCCCAGTGTGGTGCTTGTGTGAAGGCTAAGTCTCTTTAGTTGTGCCTGACTCTGTGACCCAATGGACTGTAGCCCACCAGGCTCCTCAGTCTATGGGATTCTCCAGGCAAGAATACTGAAGTGCGTTGTCATGCCCTTATCAGGGGATCTTTCTGACCCAGGGATTGAACCCGCATGTTGGCAGGCAGGTTCTTTACCACTTGTGTATACTTCAGTTATTCAGTGATGTAGTAACTGTTTTGTCAATAGTACAGAGCTATAGAAGAGAATATCAGTTATCTATTGCCATTGTCAAATATCAGCCCAAGCAGTGACTACAGCCATGAAATTAAAAGATGTGTGCTCCTTGGAAGAAAAGCTATGACAAACCTAGATAGTGTGCTAAAAAGCAGAGGCATCACTTTGCCAACAAAGGTCCATATGGTCAAAGCTATGGTTTTTCCTGTAGTCATGTATGGATGTGAGTTGGACCATAAAGAAGGCTGAGTGCCAAAGAATTGATGCTTTTGAACTGTGGTGCTGGAGAAGACTCTTGAGAGTCACTTGGACTGTAAGGAGGTCAAACCAGTCAATCCTAAAGGAAATCAACCCTGAATACTCATTAGGACTGATGCCGAAGCTCCACATGATGTGAAGAGCCAACTCATTGGAAAAGACTCAGATGCTAGGAAGATTGAGGGCAGGAGAAGTGGGTGGCAGGGGTTGAGATGGTTGGATGGCATCACCAACTCAGTGGACATGAGTTTGAGCAAGCTCTGGGAGATGGTGAAGGACAAGGAAGCCTGGCATGCTACAGTCCATGGGGTTGCAAAAATTGTGCACGACTGAGCATCTGAACAACAGCAACGAAAGCAAACAGTTTATTTCACTATTCTATAGGGTGACATTTGGGTAGGCTCAGGTTGATGGGTTCTGTTGTCTGTGCCAGGATCAGCTGATCTTGTTTAGGTTCATGTGTGTTTATGTGGTCGCCTGGTGGACTGGTTGGGGTTGGCAGGTTTACAGTGGTCTCAGCTGGGATGACTGGGGATCTCTCCACGTGGTTGCTTGAGTGCTGTTTCAATAGGAATGGGATTTAAATACTGGTAAAAGGGCAAGCCCCAGTGTAAATCTCTTCAAGTCTATTTTCAGTATGTTGGCTGCTGTTTCATTGGTTAAAGCAAGTCAGAAGCTGGCATGAATTTAGTCGGTTGATAAATGAACTCTGTCTCTTGATGGGAGAAGCAACTAAACCCTATTGCAGAAGGTGGCAGATGGAGGGAGGGAGATTGTTGGTCATGTTTATTGTATGCCACAGTGAATCTAAATGTCTTGAATAGATTTTTTTAAAAGGCCAACTTTTGGCTTTTGCAATCAGGTAAACATATTACTATATGAACTACATTTAATTCTTTGTCTCCAAGTCATGACTATGTCAGAATTTGCATATAATTAGGTATGAAGTTTTTCACTCAGTTGCCGACCTGAAGAACTTTTGATCTCTTTTGTTTGAAAAAATTTAATTCTGTAGTGTACTTTAAAAAAACCTGAAAGAGTCATTATTGGTAAGAAGTACATAAAAAATACACAGATGATGTAACTGTTATAAACAGAGGAGCGCAGTGTTTTCATTCTTAATGTAATAGTTTAGATAGCTCAGATATAGCTTTACCATTACATATGTACATTATTTATGCATTGTCAAATTACAGAAATACCTTTCCAGTTTTTAAATAGTATATCATTATTCCTTTTATGTTTTTATCTAGTTTTTATGGACATCACATTCTGGATTTTTGGTCAACTGTTGTAATACAGGTTTCACGCTTCAGGTCTTTAGATAATATCATTTTATTGAGAATTTTGCAGAAGGATTTTCTTGTTTTCTCGGTGGCTCAGCTAAAACCAGTGAGTGGAAAATTTTCTTAGATTGGTTTTTGAAGATACCAAATAAATCCTGTATAACCTAACAGACAGCTGCCTTTTCTTTTCTTCTTTAGTATTTTTTGAACATGAAGTGAGGGTCATATTGATTGGGAGATCACTAAAGAAGGCTAAGCCTCAGCAAGAGTCTTCCAAAAAATGGACTGTACTAAAATTGCATGTAATACTCTAGCATTTGACACATTAAACCAAACTGAGTTCATAACACATTTTAAGAATAGTTTTCTCTGTTGCTCATTTGACCATCCCTTGCTTCTCCAGGAAACAGACAAGGTTATGCAGGATGGTGATCATGACTGGAAAAGAATCAGATGACCCATGAAATGCCAGGCTGGAGGCCAGAGTATACCCCTAGGGTGACTGTGAAGCTGTACATTCACAGGGATTTAGACAAACAGTACAGTTTGATAATTCACTAACAGTGAACGATATGTTACACCTTTAAGAAAATATTCTAAAGCTAAGAATATCTTTCTAAAGATATTCTTAGTTTCTTTCTAAAACTAAGAATAACATTTAGAGAATAGAAATCAGTAGTCAAGACCATTTCAGTTCAGTTCAGTTCAGTCGCTCAGTCATGTCGACTCTTTGCGACCCCATGATTCGCAGCACGCCAGGCCTCCCTGTCCATCACCAACTCCCAGAGTTCACTCAGACTCACATCCATTGAGTCCGTGATGCCATCCAGCCATCTCATCCTCTGTCATCCCCTTCTTCTCCTGCCCCCAATCCCTCCCAGCATCAGAGTCTTTTCCAATGAGTCAACTCTTCGCATGAGGTGGCCAAAGTACTGGAGTTTCAGCTTTAGCATCATTCCAAAGAACATCCCAGATCTCCTTCAGAATGGACTGGTTGGCTCTCTTTGCAGTCCAAGGGACTCTCAAGAGTCTTCTCCAACACCACAGTTCAAAAGCATCAATTCTTCAGCGCTCAGCTTTCTTCACAGTCCAACTCTCACATCCATACATGACCACAGGAAAAACCAGCCTTGACTAGACGGACGTTCGTCAGTGAAGACCATTTAGATCCTCCTAATACCTCAGTTCCCTGGGAAGTAGACAATAAAATGGAGTTAAGCATGAAAAAGGATTGTTAGAAATACGAAAGGAAAGGGAAAAAGCAGGATTGGACTAGGGGAGCCATCTCAAACTGTGATGGTGATTTGACCAAGTCTCTGTAAGCCCAGTGTGGAGCTCTGGAGGAAAGAATGCTCTTCAGATGGTCCTGCTTTAGGGAAATGACGAGGACTGTTTAACCTGCATTGCTTGGACACTGGCTGAGGGTCGTCCAGAGATGTGCCCTGGCTTCCGCCACCTTGCTTATGTCCCAGGCACTGGGTGCCAGCTGAGATAGTTTGCATGCGTGCTTAGTCGCTCCAGTCTTGTCAGACTCTCTGCGACCCTGTGGACCATCACCTGCCAGACTCCTCTGTCCATGGGATTCTCCAGGCAAGAATACTGGAGTGGGTTGCCATTTCCTTCTCCAAAGAGATAGTTTGAAAGCTGAAATGGACTCTTGAAGTCAACAGCTGGAGGCAGATTAGCCACATTCCTCATAACTGGGCATAGTCCTATCTTGAAGGGGTATCTGCAAGTCAAGATCTATACTGCCTTTCTATACAAACTCTTATCTTGAGATCAGTAATGTTTGATGAGAGGGCATTTTCTTTATAGAAGGATTCAAGCTAGGAAGAATCATAGAATTGAACTCTTATTTTGCCATCTCTAATAGAATAACAAATTTAGGCAATGCTTATTGATAGCTGTTAACATCACAAATACGTATACACAGACAAAAGATTGCCAGAAATTGTATTTCCTGTTGGGGAATATAAACTCCTTATGAAGTAGTCTTACCAAATGGTCAAATTTAAATACGATTAAGTCTCTAGATGTCTCAGTTTACTAGAAACACAAGGGACACAGAAGCATATAAAATGGTAACACAAGAAAGTAGCCAACAAAATCCAGACTCTGAGAACTCTGAAGACAAACGCTTAACTACAAGGAAAAAAATATATGAAGAAAGAATCAATAAAATAAGAGAGACTAGAGATGTAACAGTCAGTTGCAGGATATGAACCTTATTCATGGACTGCATCGTCCATGGGGTCGCAAAGAGTTGGACATGACTGAGTGTCCCACTTTCACTTTTCACTAGATCTTCTAATATAGTTAAAAAGCATTGTGAGACAAATTTGATCACATTGTGGTGATGTTAAGGAGTTAAATGTTAACTTATTTGTGATGTAAGTATGTATTGAAGTATTTATTGATGAAATGAAATACGGGATTTGCATCAAAAGAAACTGCAGGAGGGCGGGTATTGACTGTGGTACAGATGAAACAATATTAGTCACAAGTTGATAATTATTGAAGACGTGATGAGTACCTGGAGATTTTTGTTATACTGTTCTGTTTCTGTTATATGTATTTAAATTCTTCATAATGAACAGTTTTAAATGATGTATATTTTATATAGAGGGGAAAACCCTCCAATTTAAAAGGTATTTTTGTTTCAGTATATTTTTTATTGGGTATTATTAGAAGTAGGAATCACACATAGACATGAACCCATCAGCTTAATAGCTGGATTACTAGCTGCATTCCAGCTAGCAAAAAGCTGGATTAAAGGATGTAGCTTTGATATACAACCACAGTGGGTTTCCTAATTTTCACCCTGAGTTATGTAGACTTATTCACTGAATTGCTGGTACAGCTGGACATTTGTAAGCTTCCCACTCAGATGTAAGTTTACCTCAAAAGTAAGAGCAAGCCAGACTGTTCCCTTGCTGTGCAGTGCTGTGCTTAGTTGCTCAGTCGTGTCCGACTCTGACTGCATGGCCTGCAGCCCGCCAGGCTCCTCTGTGCATGGGATTCTCCAGGCAAGAGTCCTGGAGTAGGTTGCCAGGCCCTCCTTGTTCCCTCGCTATGAACAGACAAATCTCAGAGAGCCCAGAAGGGTCTGATCTGAGCATACTCAATGAGTTCTTTAAACTTACTTATTACTCAGTGGGACAGAGAGGCCAAGGCTATTTCTGTAGTAAAAGTTCCTTCCAGAGAAGGCAATGGAGCCTGGTAGGCTGTAGTCCTTGGGGTTGCGAAGAGTCGGACACAGCTGAGCGACTTCACTTCCACTTTTCACTTTCATGCGTTGCAGAAGGAACTGGCAGCCCACTCCAGTGTTCTTGCCTGGAGAATCCCAGGGACGGGGGAGCCTGGTGGGTTGCCGTCTGTGGGGTTGCACAGAGTCGGACACGACTGAAGTGACTTAGCAGCAGCAGCAAAGTTCCTTCACAGGTGTTTGAGTTCAGAAAGATGTAGTTTCCCACCAATTTAAGTCACACAGATTTTTTTGTATTCTAATACCTATAAACTTGATGTCATTTAACTTTGTGATTTGGGGGAGACAAAAGCTTATCAAAGATTTTACCTTTGCAAATAACTGTGGGAACTAAAGATTTTTCCATCTTTATTCTGTTTGTGAGACGTTCATATTAGCATTGTGTTAAATAAATACGTGCTTGTGCTTAGTTGCTCAATCATGTCCGACTCCTTGTGTTACTTAGTCAAGGGAAGAATTTTCTGATGCTAGAGTAGATCATGAAAGAGTCAGCAACATAAATATCTATGGTTCCTGAAAATGCTCTGAAGTTGCCTTCAGCTTCTCTTACAAGTTTCTGTCTACAAACTGCTCTAATTTTCTTCAAGAAATTCTAGCATCAAGGTAAGTAAAAGTTTATTTTAAAGGAAAATTTTATTATTTTTTATTTTTGTCTAGTTTCTGATATTAGCATTTTTCAACTTTATTATAAAAACTATATACTATTTTAGTTGCATTATGATTAGAAAGTACTTGTGAATTTGTTGGAAAGGGACTTCTGCATTGTCATAATAATACTCTATTTTTATTTTTCCAGGACTTTATGTAAATATTGAATACAAGAAAATTTAGGTTTATGGCTTATCTTTTTTTATATCCTTTAAGGTTATGTTTGAATCTGTAGCACCTTTGATTTAGTTAAAATAAATTGTCCTGAATAAGAGCTATTATATAAGCACTTAAGTGATGGCTATAGGAATTGCTTGCGGTAATACTTTATTTTATACAAATCTTTGTGAACCATTGCTGTACTTTCAGCCACAGTTGGCAAGAATGAGAATACTTTTGCTGAGCTATCCAAAGGAAGGTATTTACAGGAACTGATTCCTATAAATTGAAATAATCATAACAGAATTCTCAGTGGACTAATAATTTGGACCCTGTCAAAGCATTCCATCATACTGCAGACTGTGAGCCCTTCAAAGACAAAAACTTAGCTCATTGATCTTTACTTTCAGGATCAAGCATATAAATATATAGAATTAATGCTTAATGTATAGTTAAAGCTTACTAAAGATTTCTAGAATAAGCAAATCATTCTTCAGTTCAGTTCAGTCGCTCAGTCGTGTCCAACTCTTTGCAACCCCATGAACATGCCAGGCCTCGCTGTCCATCACCAACTTCCAGAGTTCACCCAAACCCATGTCCATCGAGTTGGTGATGCCATCCAACCATCTCTTCCTCTGTCGTCCCCTTCTCCTCCTGCCCCCAATCCCTCCCAGCATCAGAGTCTTTTCAAATGAGTCAGCTCTTTGCATCAGGTGGCCAAAGTATTGGAGTTTCAGCTACAACATCGGTCTTTGCAATGAACACCCAAGACTGATCTCCTTCAGAATGGACTGGTTGGATTTCCTTGCAGTCCGAGGGACTCTCAAGAGTCTTCTCCAACACCACAGTTCAGAAGCATCAATTCTTTGGTGCTCAGCTTTCTTTATAGTCCAACTCTCATATCCATACATGACCACTGGAAAACCATAGCCTTGGCTAGATGGACCTTTGTTGGCAAAGTAATACCTCTGCTTTTGAATATACTATCTAGGTTGGTCATAACTTTCCTTCCAAGGAGTAAACATCTTTTAATTTCATGGCTGCAGTCATCATCTGCAGTGATTTTGGAGCCCCCCAAAATAAAGTCTGACACTGTTTCCACTGTTTCCCCATCTATTTCCCATGAAGTGATAGGACCAGATGCCATGATCTTAGTTTTCTGAATGTTGAGCTTTAAGCCAACTTTTTCACTCTCCTGTTTTACTTTCAATCAAGAGGCTTTTTAGTTCCTCTTCACTTTCTGCCATAAGGGTGGTGTCATCTGCATATCTGAGGTTATTCATATTTCTACCAGCAATCTTGATTCCAGCTTGTGCTTCCTCCAGTACAGCGTTTCTCATGATGTACTCTGCATATAAGTTAAATAAGCGCAGTGACTATATACAGCCTGGACGTACTCCTTTTCCTATTTGGAACCAGTCTGTTGTTCCATGTCCAGTTCTAACTGTTGCTTCCTGACCTGCATACAGGTTTCTCAAGAGGCAGGTCAGGTGGTCTGGTATTCCCATCTCTTTCAGAATTTTCCACAGTTTATTGTGATCCACACAGTCAAAGGCTTTGGCATAGTCAATAAAGCAGAAATAGATGTTTTCTGGAACTCTCTTGCTTTTTCCATGATCCAGTGGATGTTGGCAATTTGATCTCTGGTTCCTCTGCCTTTTCTAAGACCAGCTTGAACATCAGGAAGTTCACGGTTCACGTATTGCTGAAGCCTGGCTTGGAGAATTTTGAGCATTACTTTACTAGTGTATGAGATGAGTGCAATTGTGCGGTAGTTTGAGCATTCTTTGGCATTGCCTTTCTTTGGGATTGGAATGAAAACTGACCTTTTCCAGTCCTGTGGCCACTGCTGAGTTTTCCAAATTTGCTGGCATATTGAGTGCAGCACTTCCACAGCATCATCTTTCAGGATTTGAAATAACTCCACTGGAATTCCATCACCTCCACTAACCTTATTCTTAGTGATGCTTTCTAAGGCCCACTTGACTTCACACTTTCCAGGATGTCTGGCTCTAGGTGAGTAATCACACCATTGTGACTATATATTTGCTTATTCACACTGCTTGAGAACAGTGCTTTCTTGATTTTATTATAAGTCAGCCACTGTACAAACTATTTTTCTTCTTTTTTGCCTTTTAAAAATTTTTTATTAATTTTTTAACTGAGGCATAATTACTTCACAGAATTTTTTTCTCTGTCAAACCTCAACATGTGTCAGCCATAGGTATATGTATATCCCCTCCCTCCTGAACCTCTCTCCCATCTCCCGCCCCATCCCACCCCTCTAGGTTGATATAGAACCCCTGTTTGAGTTTCCTAAGCCATACAGCAAATTCTTGTTGGCTGTCTATTTTACATATGATAATGTAAGTTTCCATGTTACTTTTTCCATACATCTCACCCTCTCCTCCCCTCTCTCCATGTCCATAAGTCTTTCTCTAGGTCTGTTTCTCCATTGCTTCCCTGTAAATGAGTTATTCAGTACCATTGTCCTAGATTGCATAAGTGAAAGCAAAGTCACTCAGTCGTGTCTGACTCTTTGTGACCCCCATGGACTGTAACCTACCAGGCTCCTCCGTCCATGGAATTTTTCAGGCAAGAGTACTGGAGTGGGTTGCCATTTCCTTCTCCAGGGGATCTTCCCGACCCAGGGATCAAACCTGGGTCTCCCACATTGCAGGCAGATACTTTACCATCTGAACATATATATGCATTAGAATACAATATTTATCTTTCTCTTTCTGACTTACTTCACTCTGTGTAATCTGACCTCATCAGAACTGACTCAAATGCACTCCTTTCTATGGCTGAGTGATATTCCACTGTGTATATGTGCCGCAGCTTCTTTATCCATTCGTCTGTCGTGGACATCTAGGCTGCCTCCACGTTCTAGCTGTTGTAAGCAGTGCTGCAGTGAACAGTGGGATACGCGCGTCTTTTAAAATCCTGGTTTCCTCAGCATATATGCTAGGAGTGGGATTGCTGGGACATATGGTGGTTTTATTCCTAGTTTTTTAAGGAATCTCCGTACCATCTTCCATAGTGGCTGTATCAATTTACATTCCCACCAACAGTGCAAGAGTGTTCCCTTTTTGCCACACCCTCTCCAGTGTTTATTGTTTGTAGACTTTTGATGAGGGCCATTCTGACTGGTGTGAGGTGAGATCTCATTGTAGTTTTGATATGCATTTCTCTAATAATAAGCAGTGTTGAGCATCTTTTCAAATTATTTTTCTTGATAGTGTTTGTATCATGGTTGCCTTCCACTCTACAAAATATAGATGATTGTTTTTTTGTCATGTAGTGAATGGATGGTAAAGAGTAGGGAAAAGCTATAATTTAGTTCATTACAGCCCTTTTTTCATGCCAAGAAACGAGGACTATTTCTTTAGTCCTTTAAACCTGCTAGAGGTAATCAGAAATGTGTTGGACTGGAAAGTGCCATATTGGAAAGATAAATATGATAAATGCTAAATTTCGTTGATTCTAAAAAGCCTATTTTCAGTACTATAACATCTCTAAAATTTGGATACATCATATAATTGGTGTCTTTCATTTATAACTGATAGCATTTTTCCTTAATAGTACATAAAATAATAGTATGTCTTACAGTTGATGTCATATATCTTTAGTACATTTCTAAACAATCACTGAATTTTAAGATCTTGAAATAAGAACCACATATAATTGATTTTGGCATTTCCCTAACACATGACATGAGATCTTACTATTTTGTGTGTATCAGTAAAGGATTTCTCTTAAAATCTTAGCTTTAGATTTGAATCTTTGGGTTCTATTAATTTAGAGTGTTTTAAAAAATTTTTGTATATTATTGTATGGCAGTATAGCCCCTATTTTTTCTTCCATTGACTATATTAAGCATTATTGGCATTTAATTACTTCTTTCATTGTTCCTTACTTCTTTGCATAGTTATAGTGTATCTTACTGTTAGGGATTCTTAGACTGAACTTTCATTTCTCATTTGGAGATGGCTAGAGTGTGTGCCTGACTGATGAGGATAAACTGACTTGAGATAAGCTGATACAGTGCTGCCAGTTTTCAGTTATCCACGCTAGGAGAATGGATAATTGTCATTTGTGAATGATCTTCCATCCCTTTATTAGTTATTTTATGGCTGGTGCTGGTATGTAGCAAAGTCAAACTGGTTTGCATTTTAAAGCTTTATGTTTCCTCTTTAGAGCAGGTAATAATAAATAGTGGAACAGCAAAAATAAAGAAAAGGCAATAGAATATGAGAATTGAAAAGCCTGAATAATACACAAACTGGATAATTGACCTCTGAATGATAAAAAGAAAACAATGGGCTGTGGATTCATGCATTACTATTGAGCATTTAGACTGAGCATTGTTTAGATTTAACTTTTGTTCACCACTGATTGAATTAAAGTTTGAGATGAAATGCTCTGTATCTCATTTTTAAACTCTCAACCGTTCAATCATCTCTCATTGTGAAGTCATGAGATTCAGACATGATAAAGCAATAATGAGAAGTTAAAAATCAGGGCTAGAAAAAAGTATATTTTAAACCTGTACTCTTCTAAAAGGGAGAAAAGCAATTATAAGAGTTTCAAGAATCAATAGAAATTGATATTTTATACCAAAGAAATCTTAAGACCTTGAGTTCTGCCCTCCCCTTCATCATGGTACAAGTAAAAAGAAATCAATAGCCCTAGAAACATAAGCTGTTAAAGATTGACATCCAGCAGTATTTTTGATATTTAAGGCGTTGCTTCGTATTCTGATTCAAACAGTCTGTGTAATTAAGCATAAGAAATTGTTTTCAAATATAAAATTGTTTTCTTTTTAGTCTCCATATCTTTTATATATTCCATTTTGAAAACAGAATAAATGTTATGTATGGGTTTAAAAATAATTCTTTGTATGGTTTCTATCTAGTTAACTAAGACATTTTAAAAGGTCTTTTCTGTTAAAAAGATAAGTAGTTCTTTATTAAAAATTACTAATGGACTCTGTCAGACTCTATTAGGCCAATTTCCCACCTCGTGGATAATCTCTTAGCTCCTGCAGTAGAAGATGTAATCAAAAGATTCTGCAGCAGGTACTGAGTATGGGAATAGTCAGAACCAGTGAGGACAGTAGCTAAGTATGAGGCTTTGAAACTGAGCATGAGAAATTTGAACTTGAAGCTCAGTTTGGACTGTTAAGGGAAATGTTACATGACTGAAGTAGGGAGCTAATATGGATATCTATAGGGTAAAATTCAATAGAACAGAGACTCTCAGGGCCAAAGTATTAATAGTTTTTGTGTCATCAAGTATCAGTTCTCTGTCCCAATGACACACACAGCTCATGATGTTTACTTTAATGAAGATGTTTAAGGCATGCCCAGATTTTTGTGAAAACGCACCAACAGTCTTGCATGGAAGTACACATTTTCTAAACACCGTAGCTGCTCGTGGAGTACCACTTATTAATGGTTATTAAACCAGATGCAGTTCACAGCTGGCTCTCAACAATACCACTTCCTTCTCTCCCATTCCGAAAAGCAAACCTTGAATTCAAGTGAATAAAAAGTGATATTAGGAGAACAACTTTGAATTGATTTTGGTTCCCTGTGAGTTATTTACACACTTGTGTAGTACATTATTAACAAAGTTGATATGGTTACAATGTGACTGCTGTATACCACTGTGTTGGGACACTGCTTGAGAACAATGCTATCTTGATTTTAGTATAATTCAGCCATTGTGATGAATAATCCTGTACAGATTATTTTTCTTGATAGTGTTTGTATCATGGTTATCTTCTACTCTACAAAATATAGATAGTTGGTTTTTGATCTGTAGTGTATGGATGGTAAAGAGTAGAAAAAAGCCATCTTTTTCAAGGATATACATTAAAAAAAACAAAACAGAAGCCAAACTTTCCCAACCAAAGGACACGAAAGGGAGATGGGATATTTATGTGGAAAGACCACAGAACTGAGAGGAACAAAGGAGAGATACTGGCTTTAAATATAGTAGAGTTAAAATATCTAAATACCTTTACCTAGAAAATAAGGAATCTAAGGACATGATTCCTTTGGTCTGCTCCTGGAATATCACTGCCTGTCACTGTAGCTTTTCCTCGGCTTGGTTTTATGTCACTTCAGGGTTTAATCATATGATTTCAAAGGAAGGACTTTAAAGATCATTTATAGATCTCCCTAATCCTTAGTCTAACAGGTATTATAACTCTCTGAATGGTCTTATTCATCTTTGGATTTGCAGTACCTGACACAAAAATTATAAAGTATTCTATAAAGATTTATTAAGGTGGCTTAAAGAGCTTAATGTGCATTGATATTAGTAAGTCAGAATGCTATTAATAAAGTCTGATAATTATTTTTAAAACATTCTATTCTTATTTATTTGACTGCGTCAGGCCTTCATTGTGGCATGCACACTCTTAGTTGTGGCAGGTGGGGTCTAGTTGCCCAACCAGGGATTGAACCCAGGCCCCCTGCATTGGGAGCGAGGAGTCTTATCTACTGGACCACCAGGGAAGTCCCTAAGGTCTGATTCAGTTCAGTTCAGTCGCTCAGTCGTGTCCGACTCTTTGAGACCCCATGAATCACAGCACGCCAGGCCTCCCTGTCCATCACCAACTCCCTGAGTTTACTCAGACTCACGTCCATCGAGTCTGTGATGCCATCCAACCATCTCATCCTCTGTCGTCCCCTTCTTCTCCTGCCCCCAATCCCTCCCAGCATCAGAGTCTTTTCCAATGAGTCAACTCTTTGCATGAGGTGGCCAAAGTACTAGAGTTTCAGCTTCAGCATCATTCCTTCCAAAGAAATCCCAGGGCTGATCTCCTTTAGGATGGACTGGTTGGATCTCCTTGCAGTCCAAGGGACTCTCAAGAGTCTTCTCCAACACCACAGTTCAAAAGCATCAATTCTTCGGCGCTCAGCCTTCTTCACAGTCCAACTCTCACATCCATACATGACCACAGGAAAAACCATAGCCTTGACTAGACAGACCTTAGTCGGCAAAGTAATGTCTCTGCTTTTGAATATGCTGTCTAGGTTGGTCATAACTTTCCTTCCAAGGAGTAAGCGTCTTTTAATTTCATGGCTGCAGTCACCATCTGCAGTGATTTTGGAGCCCCAAAAAATAAAGTCTGACACTGTTTCCACTGTTTCCCCATCTATTTCCCATGAAGTGATGGGACCTGATGCCATGATCTTCGTTTTCTGAATGTTGAGCTTTAAGGTCTGATTAGTCTTAGTAATTTTAGCACTTAAATGTCATCAGTGATTTTTTGTTTTTCTTGACCTTTTTTCTCTAACCAGATTTGCATCTGCTGGTGATGATGGAACTGTAGTTGTGTGGAATGCCCAGGTGTGTATTGATTCTGTGTGGATTATGTAACACAGACATGACTGTGTTGAGTATGCATTCATAAACATTACCTGGAGATAAGCCTGCATATCAGTAGACTGAGCTGAATTAATGTTTGAAAAGGGCTGCTTAGGATGAATCCATTTACAGTGAGGACCAATGTTTCATAATAGAGTTTTTTATTTAAGATTTTTCCTGAGAAACAAATGCTAAATTATGGAAATAAATGTCTTAATTTTAATTAAGCAAGATTTAAGTTAGCAGCTATGTACTGACTCTGAAAATGAATCAGGTGTTGCTTTTTGTGAGAGACAGTTTTTTCCAAATTGACAGTTTTTTCTGAATTTTTCTTAATTGTTTGACAGCATAATATTCTTCATATGTTTCACTTTAATAGTAATGTAATAAAAAGTTGTTTTTTTTTTTAATATTTAAGGCTTTACCAAATTTCTCTAGGTCCTGTCTTCCTAATCCTTGGATTCTCAAAGTATTCTCTTTTAAGCATTTATCTTCTCACCCTTGTTTGGATAGTTATTCTGACTCCATCAGATCCTCATTTTTCAAGGGCTTTGCCTGTGATGGACACAGTTTAACATTACATTCATCACCTACATCATGAAATCCTGCAACCTTGGAGAGATTTGAAATTTATGTTACATTTTCTTTGCATTTTTGTATTTACTACTTGGGAAGTCAGTGAGAGACTGATGGATGAAGACATTGGATGGATGGGAAGAGCTGTTGATGTTAAATAGAAATAGAGTCAATACTGACTTTATCAGTGGTTGATACATTATTGGGCATCTACAGCCAATTGTTACTGTTTGCTGACTTTTATTTTCTTCTGCGATGTTATAAGATGGAGATAATAAATATTTGGATAATGAAGACTCCCTATATTTTCCCTGCTAAGTTACTGATATTTTATACTTAATTTATACAATTATAATCTTAAAACCAAATGGAAAGAGTATTCCTTAAAGTTTCCTATAACAATCTGCTATTTTCTATTAGAAAATAATTAAAATTATTTAAGCCTACTCTTTTAGCATCTGTTTAGATTCTGTTGCTTAAATTACAAAATCTAAGTAATTTCAGATGGAATGTATGTATTTTCTACCTGGTGGTTTTGCTTAATTTTGTCATTTAAGATTAAGTTATAAAATATAAAGTACTGTTAACATTTTTATTGATATTTCAGACAGGAGAAAAACTTTTGGAACTCAATGGACACACTCAAAAGATAACAGCTATTATTACATTGCCTTGTTTGGAAACTTGTGAAGAAAAAAATCAACAGATCTTGACAGCCTCTGCTGATAGAACAGTTATTATATCCTTAAATCTAGAACCAAGTGAAATAGCTGTGGGGACCCAAGGGACCAGTGCATACATTATTAGACTTTATCCTCTTGAGGCCTGTCTGTACATTCATGATTTAGCGAAAATGGTTTTGTTCTAGCCTTCATAAGGTGCTTCTTGAAAGTATTAGGTGTCTGAAAAAAATTAGATTGGAAGTAGCAAGTTAAGACTTAGTGTTGATGGAAACTCCATAACTAAAGCTGTTCTTCCCAGCTTTATATAAAATCACAAAAGATGGAGGAAATGGAAGAATGTAGGCTTAGAAATATTTATCATCTCAGTTTGCTTTTCAGTTTAGAGAAACAAAGATGAGTTGAACCAGAGAATAATTCACATTTTCTTATATGCTTATTGTACAGCAAAATAAACTTAATGGTCCCAACCCATAAGAACCTTCTGACAATCCAAGTCTGGCAGAAAAGTGAATTAGCATGTGCTCAGTGTTTTATATGGAGAAGGCGATGGCACTCCACTCCAGTCCTCTTGCCTGGAGAATCCCATGGACAGAGGAGCCTGGTAGGCTGCAGTCCATGGGGTCGCAAAGAGTCGGACACAACTGAGTGACTTCACTTTCACTTTTCACTTCCATGCATTGGAGAAGGAAATGGCAACCCACTCCAGTGTTCTTGCCTGGAGAATCCCAGGGACGGGGGAGCCTGGTAGGCTGCTGTCTATGGGGTCATACACAGTCTGACACGACTGAAGTGACTTAGCAGCAGCAGCAGTGTTTTATATATTTAGTATTTTAAAACAATTTAAAAATGTAAATTACCTTCCCTCCTTATACTTTTAGTTGAAACTTTAAGATGTAACAGCCATAATAAAGGAGAAGGCAGTGGCACCCCACTCCAGTACTCTTGCCTGGAAAATCCCATGGACGGAGAAGCCTGGTGGGCTGCAGTCCATGGGGTCGCTGAGAGTTGGACAGGACTGAGCGACTTCAGTTTCACTTTTCACTTTCATCCATTGGAGAAGGAAATGGCAACCCACTCCAGTGTTCTTGCCTGGAGAATCCCAGGGATGGGGGAGCCAGGTGGGCTGCTGTCTCTGGGGTCTCACAGAGTCGGGCATGACTGAAGTGACTTAGCAGCAGCAGCCATAGTAAAGTTTTATAAATTGCATGTTTATGTGCCAGGCACTGTTCTGTTTTGCATTTATTAACCCATTTAAGTCTTATAATAAGTATTTTTATTATTTTCATTTATAAATAAGAAGAGAGAGGCAAAGAGAGGTTAAGTAAATGGCCCAAGTTCATGGGCCAAAGGCCTGACTGCAGAGTCATTGCTCTGAATTGCTATGTGATACTGCTTTCATAAAATATTTTTCTTAAAGGTAGCCTTTTTATATTTGTATGAGAATTTAATCTATGAAGGCTATAGCTAATCTTGCATTGCCTTTTCTTTTTTAAGTGTCATAGAATAGCTTTAAAAAGTCTGTGCTTATCTGAGAATTCGATTTAAATAACTTCAGGTGTTAGTGAAGTTGAGTTTTAGAGTAAGCCCAAAGGTGTAGGTGTTTCTTAGGCTTCTATAGAACTAAGACATACTTTATGACACATTTTAAATAAGCTTGTCAGCTGAAGTGATTTTTAGACAGATTGCCAATAGGTGGTAGAAATTCACAAAAAGATTTAGGTGGAGATAAAATGATATACTCTGGTAATTACAATGTTGCATAATCAGAGGCATAAATGTACTTTAGTATGTTTTGGTCACAGTAGCTTTACTACCATTGTTCTGTTGAGGCACATGTTATTTTATGGCCTAAAGCTCTTTTTTTGTTTGTTTTCTATATCATTATAATCTCTGCAAAAATAGAATATAAAATTCTTTTTATTAGACTGCTCCTAAAGTACTAGAATACTATTTAGACATAATTGTTAAAATTACTATTACAGTACAGACATGGGTAGCTGGGACAATATCAGTATAAACTCTAAACGGTGAATGCTAGTATAGAGTAATTTCCTTTGCTGAATGACTTTTCTTGTTAACAATAATTTCAGGTTGCTTTGTTAGTAGTTCCATTTATTCAGATGAATTTTAAATTTACCATGCTTGGGTATTTGCTGTTAACTAACTTCATTAATTAAATGCTGAGTGTAGGGTTTTTTTGGTCAAATTATAATCTTAAGAGTCTATATGTGTGTGTGTATATACATTTATATGTAAATATGTTCTCATATAAAATGTATATCTTACCATAGGAAATGGTACGAAAAACTTGAAAATTGTTATGCTCCTTAAGTCAAACTAATCTTGGACCTTTTATGAGAGGTCTTGAAATTATTCTAAATATGGATATAGGTATTTGGTTACTGTCTTCTTTGAATTAAGATAACTAGTAAAATCATGCCAGGCATGTTGAGGGAGCTTTCAGTTAGTTAATTAATGGATGTGATAGTTTTTAGTACGAATATTTTATGTTCTGTGTTTATTAGATTATGGTAGACTGTTTTGGAGAGTAAAAGTTAAATTTTTTATAGTTGCAATATTTAATGCTTATAAAGATTTGATATTCAGACCATTCATTCTGTTGGTATTTTCAAATGGTTTTATAGTAAAATTTATATCAAACTTATTTTAGATTATAAGCTTGCTATGTTAAGTTGATTTTTGTAGTAGTATAAATACAAAATACTTTATGCTTTGTATATTTTCTACATAAAATGTGTCATATTTGTAATTTAATTATTAGAAAAGTTATCTCATAATGTTTTGAAATTCTGCTTAGAAATTATTTCTTAACATAAATTTAGAAATGGGATTGTGATACTGGTAGACAAGTTCAGAAAGTGTCATCCTTCCAGTCTACTGTAAAGGTAAATCTAATCAGATATTTTATGGTAATAATCTTTTTATTTCAGAAAAAGTTTTCTAATGATTTAGATGAAATTATCTTTGCAGGTTTAAAAAATTATTTCTTCTGCACATACCTACAGCTATTTGATTCTTCTAAGATTAGATTTTGGGGAGTATGTATATTAAATGCTAGAATGTTTAAATTTTAAATTAGAGCAAGAGGTGAGTCTCTATAGTAAGATAAGGAAAAAGGTAGTACCTAGTATGTTTCTAGTAGGTAATTCTAGGAAGAGATACTACTTTCCAAGTGATATGGCAGTAGCTAGTCTTTTTTTGTTGTTGTTCTTCGTTTTAGCTTTAAACTTGAAACACGGAGCTATTTGTGCTTCACTATCTGTTTTCTGTAAAATCATAATTTAGTAGTAGTTACTTATTTCCAAAGCAAAATCTTCTGTGGCTAATTGGTGGCTACTCTTAGGTTCATTTTACAAACATACTAATTGGGGCTTATTATTGATAGAAACTCTGCTACACATTGGAGAAATAAACTTGGATAAGACTTGGCTACTTTCGTTCCTATAGAAGAAATTACCTTAGATGGTCTCAGAAAGTGCTAATGGGTTTCAATAATTTCAGCAGGCTTGGGGAAAGATACTAGTAAAAAGAGATAGTGTTTCCTCATTTACTTTGAAGATTACTGATCTCTTGAAGGGAAAGGGTATCAACTTTGTGGACATATTTTAAAACCACTGAATGCTTGAATTTCTAAACTGATAAATATTTTGCATGTTTTACAGTGTTTAGCTGTTCTTCAGAGACTAGGTGTTTGGCTCTCTGGTGGGAATGATCTGTGTGTGTGGAACCGAAAATTAGATCTTCTGTGTAAGACGAGTCACCTTTCTGATACAGGTAAAAACAGATAGACCCTAAAATAAAGACACAGTGAATCTTCAAAGAGACTTTCCATGACTACAACAGTAATATAGGAGCTTTTCTTTTAAATCCTGAATATAATATAAGATGTAGCCATATTTTCCAATTCAGGTGAAGGGGTGTGTGAAATATATTTCCATTTCAAATTGGAAGGAAAAGATTCTGCCTCTTTTGGCTTCTTCGCCCCTTCTAACAGAATTTCTCAAAAGTGAACAAGAAAAGCCTTTTCTTATATGTTCCTGGACCATGCCCTCCACTGAGTTTGATGAGCCTGTTGACACCTGGAAGCAGATCTTTATGACTTTACAAAAGTATTTTCTTCATTTGTAGGGTCATCAGACTTTGCATAGAATCGTAAGGATGCCCTCATTTTACAGTTGGTTTTACTAAGGAAATTTCATTCATGTGCAAATGTAAAAACAGAATTCTGTTTTCTCAGAAAAAAATCAGTTTTGACTTACATTGGTATCAAAAAACTTAAAGAATAAAAATTTATTCAGAATAAAAATATTTAAGTGTAAATGAGTAAATTTAAGTGACAGTAACCTTAAAATCATGTGATCCACAATTAAGTATTTTTGTTTCTAAAAGTAATGAAATGAACCCATGGTCATCCTAGAAAGAATACAGGCATACCTTGTTTTCTCGCACTGTGCTTTATTTGGCTTTGCAGATGATGCGTTTTTTACAAATTGTTTGTGGCAGTGCTGCATCATGCAAGTCTTTCCACTATTTTTCCAGCAGCATTTGTTCACTTTGTGTTTCTGTCACATTGTGATAATTCTTGAAATATTTCACACCCTCCAACAGCAAAAAGAACTGCCTGAAGGCTCAGCTAATTGTTCATATTTTTTTAGCAATAAAGTATTTTACAATTAAGGTACATACATTGTCTTTTAGACATAATACTATTGCACATTAAATAGATGACAGTATAACGTTAACAACTATTATCAGTTCAGTTCAGTTGCTCAGTCGTGTCCGACTCTTTGCGACCCCAGGCACTGCAGCATGCTAGGCTTCCCTGTCCACCCCCAATTTCTGGAGCCTGCTCAAACTCATGTCCATTGAGTTAGTGATGCCATCCAACCGTCTCATCCTCTGTCATCCCCTTTTCCTCCTGCCCCCCAGTCTTTCCCAGCATCAGAGTCTTTTCCAGTGAGTCAGTTCTTCACATCAGGTGACCAAAGTATTGGAGTTTCAACTTTAGCATCTGTTCTTCCAATGAATATTCAGTACTGATTTCCTTTAGGATGGACTGGTTTGATCTTGCCGTCCAAGGGACTCTCAAGAGTGTTTTCCAACACCACAGTTCAAAAGCATCAGTTCTTCGGTGCTCAGCCTTCTTTATAGTCCAACTCTCACATCCATAAATGACTACTGGAAAAACCATAGTTTTGACTAGATGAATCTTTGTCAGGAAAGTAATGTCTCTGCTTTTTTAATATGCTGTCTAGGTTGGTCACAGCTTTTCTAACAAGGAGCAAGCATCTTTTAATTTCATGGCTGCAGTCACCATCTGCAGAGATTTTGGAGCCCAAGAAAATGAAATCTGTCACTTGTTTCATTGTTTCCCCATCTATTTGCCATGGAGTTATGGGACCAGATGCCATGATCTTAGTTTTTTGAATGTTGAGTTTTAGGCCAGCTTTTTCACTACTGTTATATGCAGGGGGAAATTTAAAAATTTGTGTGACTTGCTTTACTGTGATAATTGCTTTATTTCGGTGGTCAGGAACCAAACCCAAAATATCTTCAAGGTATGCCTGTGTTATTAAAGCATATTATTGTTGTCTTAGAGTAGTAGAAGCCCTGTGAGTTGAAGTTACACTTCTTCATTGGAACTAGCTTATCTCCATGTGGGTATTATAGAATACTAGAAAAATAATATAATGTCTTAATAAAACTAAATCCCTAACTTATTAGGATTTATAGTTTAGCTTCTCAGTTCCCCACTTGATCACTAGTAATCTTGTTTGTAGTGGTAAAGAACTCGCCTGCCAGTGCAGGAGACTTAGTAGTGTGCGGTCCATCCCTGGGTCAGGGGGATCCCCTGGAGGAGGGCGTGGCAACCCACTCCGGTGTTCTTGCCTGGAGAATCCCATGGACAGAAGGGCCAGGCAGGCTACAGTCCATAGGGTTGCAAAGAGCCAGACACGAATGAAGTGACGTAGCATGCACGCGCACAGGTTGTAAAATGCTGAAATCAGGGCTAACTAAAAAGGGCCTTTTGCCTGTTAATGGAAATAATCACCTGTTTCTGCAGTTCCCCTGCCCTTTGCAAATTAGCTCTGAGTACTGTGCTTAAGTAGTCACAGTATTGCCCTGCTTATCAGTAAGAGATAGCAGTAAACCTTTGAGAAAATCAGTTAGAAAGCTTTTAAAACACCTTAAGTTGCCATTGGTGAGCTTTTCATGATTTGGATTTTCCAAATTACTGGATGCCAAATAGTTAGCAGTACTATTAGATCCTTATTTTATGAAACTCCTTTCACTAAGCCTTGCTTGATTTATAGACTGGCAGGGCTTTTAGGGACAGTTATTATATATTTGGAAATAAGCAAAAATAATCTTAGTATGATAAAATGGAAGGAGCCTTGGACTAGAAAACAGGACATCCATGCCCTTTTCAACAGTATGGTCTGTGATTCTGTGTATTAAGTTGCTACTTCTGGATTATTGAGTTTATAGTAATTTTATTTCATAAATAATCAACATTTTTTTAACAAGCTGTTTTCAGCATCTGTAATTGTCTGCTGTTCTCCCTTCCCCTGCTCTCCTCTCTCTTCTGCTTCTTTATCCTGTACACTGTTCCTCCCGTTTCTCCTCCTCTGCCATCAATGCCCTGTCCTTGACCATGGAAAAATATAAAACATATTGGTAAAACCTATGTGGAGGGAAGATGTTGGCCAGAAGTACTCCCCAAGTGGGAAGGTAAAGCAGATGAGGATATTTTCCCAATTAGCATATGTGTTATGAATTACTATATAAAAATTACACATATTTTATAAGGGAAAAGTTAACTTTAATAAACAAGTTTTGTGCCAACACATATGGTAGTTCTAAATCTAGTGCATGAATTCTGTAATTTTTGCTGACAAAAGTGACAATTATATCTTACAGAAGTCGTGGTTATCCTAAAATCATTTCACTTGAAATGTGATGGAATATTGAATCTGATTATTCTAGTAATACAGGGAATTTTGTAAATGTACTGATTGATTATAAACATACTATTTGAAGGACACTTTCTTAGCTGTTGACTGTTGGCTCATTTATTTGCTGCCAGGGAGTTCACCCAGGCTTCTTAAATTTACATTGAGGCAAAATGCCAATTTTGTATTTCATTTGAGCTAGCCATCTTGTAAATGGCAATGATGATTATCTTAAGGGCTCCCTGGTAAATAAGTTTGCCACAATAGTACAGATATTCAAAGAGCATTTTCTACCCTTAATAAATCAATAAAGCCTTCGAGAGATCTTACTGACTTTTCACAAAGTCATTTTCACATGCAAGTGTGATGTAGCAAATTGTGTGAGCTTTATTGTTACCATCCTCTTTGAAGAAATGACTAATATAAATCTGAAAATGTTTTTGATCTAATCTATTAAGAAAATAATTAACTTTTATATGTTTTTGAAGGGGTCAGTGCTTTGATTGAAATACCTAAGAACTGTGTTGTGGCAGCAGTTGGCAAAGAACTGAGTGAGTATGGTTTTCTCTCCCTTCATTTCTTCCTTTTTTAAATTTTAAATTAGCCTTGTGTAAACATTTCGGAAAGACTAATTCGGCTTTTTATTTAAAGGACATCTTTCCCTGCCCCAGTCTTGGCCTCCTGGAATTATTGAAGTGATATGGAACCTGAGACATTTTCAAGATGTTAGGTCAGCTCTTGTACCACACTTGGTCTAGCATAGGCAAGTGGGCAAGGTTAGCCCACTCCTCTGATGCTGGAGAGGGCCATTTACATCCCACAGTCCTCTCTGCTGATGACCCACACTCACTCAGCAAAAACTTTAGCTACATAAAACAACACCAACATTCTGAAAACCAAAAACGAGCTGGGTTTGGAAGAGGGTTATTATGGGAGTTGAGTAAGACAGGAGCTGTGGAAATCAGAGTGGGACCCATTTTCTTGGAGGGTGGAGTTTGCACCGCTTCCCTCAGAGGAGTGGGATGGCAGAAGGAGAGAGAGCAAGAGGAGTGTGGTAAATGCGCTAGCTGGTTATGAACATGCCATTTGAAGGCCAGTCTCTTACTGTCGGCTGTTGGCTCACTCATTTACTGCCAGGAGTCTGCAGTTTAAAAAGAAACCAAACCTGTTATGCTCGCTACCTTACGGATAAAAATTGTGTGCTGAGAAGTGACGGAGTTGCTTTTTAAAATCTGGTTTTTTCTTGAAGAATTTGTCTAATGAAGCCCAGAGGGCATTTGATATTACTTGTGCTGCTACTACTAGAGACCATTCTCGAGATTTACCGTGATCATCAGTTGGCATGTTTGCAAATGCCAGTGAGAAATGAGCTCATGGTTTACCAGTTGTAAGCTGCTATCTGCAGGCTCTGCTCCTTTGCAGTCAAGTTTTTCTTTCTTCAACTGAACTTTCCCTCTGTAGTCATGTCTGAGAAGTAATTTTTTAGACTCAATGCTTATGCTTTCTTTTCATAAGCAGCTTCTAAAGATAAAATTTAGTGTTTAAGTTTTTTTTTCTTTTTTTATTCCTTGCAGAAATTCAGTTTTCCCATGTTCTTTATTGTGCTGGAAAGATGCCTCGCTTTTCCCTGCTTTTTTCCTCTTGTTGCTAATCAGTCACTTGTGTTTGCTGGTTTTACTCTCAGTGGTTCTCAAAATGTAGTGTGCATGAGGCTGACCTGAAGGACTTGTTAAGAACACAAAATACTGGGCCTTACTCCCAGAGCTTCTAGTTCACTGGTTCTGGAGTGGGGCCTGAGCGTCTGCATTCTAACATGCACTGGGAGTGCTGAGGTGGTTCTGGGGCCATTCTTTGAGGGCAGCTGCTCTAAATATTTTGATCCACTTCTTTCCATCTCACTAGTGTTGCTCTGTTCAGGTCCTCTTCTCCTCTTTTGCCTGGTTGGTCTGTTGCGATAGTCTCCTGACTTATTTTCATTCCTCTACTTTATTTATTTTTTTGAATGTGTACTTAACAATGCTTAAACAGTACTTTAGCCATTGCCGTTGTCTGGAGAACACATTGAAAGCATAAATATTTACGAAAGATTATTGTATTCAGATAATGGTGAAGTATTAGTAAGATGTCTAAATATATGTAATGTGGAGTGTCCAAAGGGCTTCCCAGGTGGCTCAGTGGTAAAGAATCCGCCTGCCAATGCATGACATGCAGGAGGCCCAGGCTGGATCCCAGGGTCAGAAAGATCCCCTATGGAAGAAAATGGCAATCCATACCAGTATACCTGCCCGGAGAACCCCACAGACAGACGAGGGTCACAAAAGAGTCAGACATGATTGAGTAGGCATGCCCAGAGTGTCCAAATATAATCCCCCATGATGGAGTTAGTAGCAAGTAAAATAAAATCTCTTTTAAGTATATGCCTATTCAGCGTGCCTGCGTGCTTAGTCGTGTCCAACACTTTGCAACCCCCCTGGACTGTAGCCTGCCAGGCTCCTCCGTCCATGGTCCATAACGGCTCTCCAGGCAAGAATACTGGAGCAGGCTGCCACTTCCCTTTTCAGGGGATTTTCCTGACCCAGAGATTGAACCTGCACCTCCTGTGACTCCTGCGTTGCAGGTGGATTCCCTCCCTGCTGAGCCATCAGGGAAGCCCTTACCTTTCTAATTTATGTGACTGTTTGCATATATTTCAGATACTTGCACATTGTTGCACAAATACTGTGACTGTTTGAATCCATATCAAAATTTGGATACCGGTGAAATTAATTCACCATGATATAGCCTGCTTGGTTGGCTGGTTAGGTATGGCCATTCCCTTCTCTATTTTGGTGCTTCTAAACAATGTTTTCAATGAAAACATTAAAAACTCCAAACTGGAAACAAAATAAGCTACCATTTACCACCCTCATTTTGTAAAAATAACTTTAACAACAAAATACGAAGAACGTGACCTCAAGAAAAAAGTACAGGGCTTTAAATTGAATACATTTAGATTTATTAAAAAAAAACAAAAACAAAAACTTATGTGGCCTTATTTTTTCTCCCATTTTTGCTCCAGATGAATGAAGTCTTTGCCCTAAGGACGAATGTAATCATGCCTACATGATGAAGTCCAGGCCTTTCAGCATATCAGATCATGCCTTCCATGATCTCCCCCTGCTTCCCCTGAGTCTTATCTCACTGGTGGCTAATTTGCATTTCCTGGAACCCCCCAGCCTGAGGTGGTTCTCACCACCTTCCTTTCTCTTGTCACCTGTATTGGACTTGACGATCTCCCCCTGCTTCCCTTGAGTCTTGCATCACTGCTGGCTAATCCACATTTCCTGGAACCCCCCAGCCCGAGGTGGTTCTCACCTCTGCCTTCCTTTCTCTTGTCACCCGTATTGGACTTGACCACATAATTCATTGTCCTCTTTAATCTGGCTCATCACTACTTACTCTTTAAGAGCGCAGCTCTAGTATTTCTTTTTTCAAGGATGAAGCCTTGCTTACCTTATGCCTCCCCTCCTGGAGGTTTTACCTGTGCATTCTCGTAATCTCATGTCTACTGTTTAACTTACTACTCTAAAAACTTATGTTTGCTTTTTGGTCTCTCTTTGCCCCGCCCCTTCAGAGTATTAGTGCTTTGGTGACTGAAATTTTCTTCATCTTTCTCCTAACAGATAAAGAGATTTTTATTGAATGAATTAGTGAATTCATTGAAATAGTAATAAACACTGATGCCTCAACAGAAATTAGAATATCATCTAAAAAAGGGAAGAAATTAAAGTTGGTTTTATTCAAAATAATTTATAAAAAATACAAATATTCTTAAAAATGAGGGTTTCCATTTTACTTAGCCTCAAAATAGGGCTTCCCGTGTGGTTCAGACGCTAAGGAATCCTCCTGCAATGTGGGACACTTGGGTTCTATTCCTGGGTTGGGAAGATCTCCTGGAAAAGGGAACGGCTACCCACTCCTGTATTCTGGCCTGGAGAATTCCATGGACAGAGGATCCTGGCGGGCTACAGTCCATGGGGTTTCAAAGAGTTGTACACCACTGAGTGACTTCAACTTTTTCATAAAGTAAATACGTAGTGCCGTTTTCCTTATGGAAAATAAGTTTTATTCTTTTCAATGTACTATCTTTTCTATTTCTAAGACAAGTTTGTGCCCCTGTCCTTGGTTTTAAGTGTTCCATACCAATTTCTCTTTTTCTAATGTGAATCTTCTCAACAGGAAATAAAATTTCGGTGTGCACTGCCTGTAGTTACTTTGAGGCTTTTATTAGCTGGGCAGGACTATCATCACTCTGAATACTTATCCTGGTTCAAAAGTTCAAGATTTTTCTGTTAACCCTTTTTTAGAATTGACTGTTGCTTTTCTTTTATCTTCTAATTCATGTTTATTTCCTTGAAGTTATTACCTATGTGACCCTTGTGAATACTTGACTATAGAGACTATATTTATGAACCTAACAGTTTCACATTGTCTTTAGTACTTCGTAGTTTTCTGGTCACGGTTTCAGTTTGTTCTCCCTGTTAATTGGATTAAACAGTACAGTGCCTGCTTGTTATTCTGTAATCTCGATCTCAGCATCATTTGGTAGTATTCCAACAAAAGGAGAATTTTCACTCTACTTTGCTAGGTATCAGAAAGAGTCC
This sequence comes from Ovis aries, assembly GCF_016772045.2. Lineage (NCBI taxonomy): Eukaryota > Metazoa > Chordata > Mammalia > Artiodactyla > Bovidae > Ovis > Ovis aries. The sequence goes on along the minus strand of NC_056060.1, from coordinate 8,646,891 downwards.
CCTTTCTGATAGACAACCACAGTTTCTAAGACCTTCATCTGACATTAAATAACCTTTGTAGAGGTTTGTCATTTGGTAAAATGTGCCCAGAGACATAGAAGGAAATGTGGTGTGACCTGTTTTCCGGAGAGACGTGTGAGAAAGAAGAGAAACTTAGTAATAAGCCATCACTTGGGAGGAATATGACCTCTGAGATACTAGTTTTTCTAAACTGTGAGCAGCCACAGCACTTGGTGCTGGGGCCTATTATAGCACCGACTACATTGATTCTGAGCTTGTTAATAAGTCTCACTCCCAGTCTCGATGAGTATTTCAGGGCAGTAACTGGAACCTAGTCACATATAATATCTAAGTTCCTGGAGCATCATAATAAGTGTTCAGTAAATGTTTGTTTATCGAATCTTTCCAGTTGATTTGATTTTGAGTTTTCTATACTGATTAATGTTAGGATTAATACAAGTTTATATAAAACTGTTTGTTAAACTCAGTTGAATAAAGCAACACTACAGTCCAAAAGAACTGTATAACACAAAAAAATGATAAGGCATATCTTCTCAGAGAATTTGTAATTTAATGGTGTAAGCTTAGATATCAAGAAAAGTAAACAAGTAACAACTGCTGAAGTCTTCACCGATTTGAAGTTAAGCACAAATGTATAGCTTATTTTGCAGCAGTATTTACTGGCCTGGCATGAGGAGAGAAGGCTAATGGTTGGGGGTGATTCAGGGATCCGGACCAGTGCTGGCTAAGGAGAGAATAAGGTGGGAGAGCTGGTCATGCACTGAAGGCTTAGGGAGGATGGGACTTAATGGTTGGTGGGGGTTTAGAAGAGTTTTAATAAAAGGAACAGAGTTCTGAGGTTACACTTGGGATTTTAGTAGATCATTGCAAACATCTCAAGGATTTGAAAGAAAGAAAGTAGTATGAACAAGACTGTCTTTGGAGATGGGTTTTTTCAGTATTTTAGGTATTTGTCACTTAGTGAAATATTAGTTTTTTGAGCAGAAATGGAACTTTATCTTCTTTGACTATTTCAGTAAAATTATATCGGTCTTTTCATTTAGTAATTTTCAGGTTGGTAGCAGCCACAGAGGGATCACCAGGATGGGATATTCTTGAAGTTAAGCGCCTCCTTGATCACCAAGATAATATTCTCTCACTGGTTAATGTCAATGGTAAGCTCATTGTGTCCATGTATGTATTATGTAAAATTTTTTACTTGTTAACCTGTTTTGAACTTTAGTCTTGTTTTGTCGTAGGATTCTAGAATTACCATCATGAAAATGATGCTATTAATAAGGAGAGAGTGGCAGTCTTATTTTCTGAGGTTTAAACCAGTAGAATTCATCAAGTCTCATAGATTGGTAGGTCTTAGATTTAGGCTCACGGGAAGGATGGAGTTGGGCAGAGAAAAGGGGTGATGGAGGAGACAGCATACTTACCTCAGGGGTTACTTGGCAGCTGTGGGATGATTGTTGTAGGCTATCAGTACTAATCCTTGGTAGCATTTTGGCTTTGGGAGCAAATGGTTCTGGCTCTTTTCTCTTTTGAAGGTCACACAGGACAAAATTATATACCACTCTATTTACAGTAGAATGAGCTGGATTCAGTCCATCATTGAAGAACCAGAGAATAACACCAAACTAAAGGTCTGCAGAAATGGATCATACCTGCCCTTCCTCATGGCTGTGTGTTTGGTTTGCCAGACTTTGTATTTGGCTTTATCATGATTTTAATGAGTATCTCCTGTGAGGCGAACCTGACATCAGATAACAGGATAGGATCACAGACCACAAATCCTGGGATTTAGCTACTTCACTTTCAAATAAACTGATAGCTTATATCATCAGAGCTCTCCTGGGTGGTCTGGGCTCTGAGGTCAGATGCGAGGGCTCTTGGGTGGCTGCAGTTTGATAGTCTGGAGGAGTCTGTAAGAGGGTCCTTACAGGATGTAAGGATGCTGTGAATATGTTGTAGGGGAGGGCACTGCACCCCCTGACCTAGGCTGGCTCTTTCTGAGCAATGCTTTGAAGAGACATGAGGTGAAGGGAAAGGGCCGCAAACAGTACTAAGTGTAGTCTCCATCTGTAGGCCGTTCAGTCACATTTTCAATTACATCAGGGAGAATGGCCCTCCCAACTCCAGAAACTTCCTCTCTAATAGTTTGTTCAACCCAGCTGCAAGTCTTTCTGAGGACTAGACTATCTGTATGATAGAAATAACAATGTGAGGAGCACCCCTTTTGTCTTTTTCAGGGGACTCTTCCTTTAGCCATGGTGGCAGCCCAGAAGGCAAGTTCTTCTTTGGAAGTCCCTCTGACACTGAGCCAGCAGCCCCAAGGCTGGAGCTGTTGAGAAGAGCACAGCAGTGTCCTGGCCGTTACAGTGGTCATACCTAGTTGTCCCGTTTTAGCAGGGAAGTACTGGGACCAGGACCTGGCATATTTCCATAATGAAGTTGAGGAGATGTTACTGAGGGAGCCTCAGCTTGATGGCACTTCTCTGTACACCTCTGTGATCTACAGGGATACTCAGAACAGTTTAATTAAGAATGCTCTTATCAAGTCTTTCTTTGCCAACATCTTAAGGAAAGGAAAAGGGAAAGCTAAGGCAAAAAATAATTTGTTAATGGAAATTACAGAAAACCCCTAGTACTTTTTACTTCACGAATTCCATGACTATAAAATTACACTACAGAACGTTAGCAAGCCAAAATCATATTTAGGAATCATATATGGACGAGTAGTCTGGCAACATTGGAGAAGGATGCTGTGGCGGTCTCTCATAATGGGTGTGTCTGCCATGCTGCAGATTTAGCCGCCCTGAAATGATTATGTTGTACAGTCCCCAGTTCCACCCTCAGCCCTGCTGCTTTATCCCCACCAATTACCAGTCAAGATGTGGCCAGTTACTGAGTTTATAACTCACAGGGAAAGCGCACGTTCAGTGAGTTGGCGCTAGGACAACCTTAGCAGAATGTTTGTTTGTAGCAGAACTCCCACAAATGTGGATAATGAATACCGGGTTTGCCCAAGAGCTCTGAATGCCTCTGCAGAGATTGTCTAAGACCAGCATACAAGGTAACCTTGCTTAACTCTTCTGGCAGACGGCTCTAGGTGCTGCTGCTTTATTGTATTCCTTTTCTTGTTTTATACTGACAGCATGATATGGTAGTATTAGTACTTCTGAGGGATGGGTAGACAGGTTTCAGGTGAGATATTCATACTAAGTGACTTCTGATACTTGCCTAAGGATCAAAGTCCATCCTCATACAATACATCATTGAGGCTGTTTGATGTGAAACATTTTGAATGACCAGTTTGGGATAATTTACACAGCAATAAACTGCACCGACTCAGGTCAGTGTCAGCATTTCGTTTCTAGTGAAAAATTGTAAGTGGGCTCGAGTACTTTGCTTCTATTGCTTAGATGAATTACAGACACTTGGAGGAGATCAGAGCAGGCAGCTGTGTGGTCTCAGAAGGTTAGCTCCGGTATGATGACATGTGCAGAGCTGGAGTCAAGAAGAATCTTCACTTGTTAAAGTCTCTGCTTCTTCTGTAATTTGAGTGAGATTGAAAAGAGGAGAGAAGGGGATGGAAGAGAAGGCCATGGAAAGATTACTGCCGTCTTAACTTTCCCACTAGTAGACCTACAAGCCTCTTTTCTCTCCACAGATGAGAAATGAACTTAATTCTTCACAGATTGAATTCCAGAGTCTGTTAATAAACTATGGAAACTGGACTTGGAACCAGGGGAAAATACTATTTACCTGTATGATTGCTGATAATTCTTTATTTTGAAGAGATTGTTCGTCTAGTTATTAGAGATCTCTGTCCTGGTATATTTGATAAATGAGATAATTAAATCATAATTGCTCATCCATGTATTCCTAAATTACAAGTGACTGGATGTTTTAATACTATTAATATGAAATAATACCAGGGGCTCAAAATAATACCAGGGACTCAAAAGATAACATTCAGTGTCTTTAAAATGGCTACATATTTATTGTTTAATTTTATTTCTACGATCATCTTCATTTAATGCTTAAGAAATCCAAGATAGAAAAAGATTAAATGACTTTCTGAAGGCCAGCTACATGGCTAGTAACAGGCTGAGTCAAAATTAAAACTTGAGTTTCTAGACTCACAGTGCGCTGTTCTGCTCCATCTCCCACCTTTTCAGTCTTAGCAGTTGTACATTTTCCTTAAATGTATAATTTGTGAAGTGTCTGAGTCCACTAATTTCATTTTCATTAAACATTTTAAAAACTTGTTATTGTGCAAATAATACATAGTCATACTAGAAAAATGAGGAAATAGAAACATTAAAAATGTAAAAATGAAAATGAACATCATTCATGCAGTATTAAGTACGGGTCCACGTCCTTCTAGGAGTTTTTGTGGGCACGTATACATATGGTGTGCTTTTTGTAACAGCATTGTTGCTGCTAAGTCACTTCAGTCGTGTCCGACTCTGTGTGACCCCATAGACTATATTTCTGTATTAACATAACATACTTTTACAACTTAGTCTTTGATAACAGCATTACTGTTTCATGGATGTCTTATTTATTTATTCAGTCCCCAATTAGTTTCAGATATCTTTAGATAGTCATTAGATAGATCATGTGTGTGTGATGAAGTTCCCATAAAAATTCCAGCAGTGTGGGGTTCAGAGAGCTTCTGGGTTGCTGAACACAAGTGGCCTGCCTGGAGAGGGCCTGGGTGCTCTGAGACGCCTCCCACACCCCTGGCCCTGTGCGTCTGCTCCCTCTGGAGGTTCATCTGTCTTTCGGCATACCCTGGATGATAAAGTGGTGAACAGTAGGTAGATTGTTTTCCTGAGTTTTGTGAGCTGCTCTAGGATGTTAACTGAACCTGAGGAGGGGATGTGGGACTCTTCAGCTTACAGCCAGTTAGAAACACAGATAACAGCCTGGATTTGCAATTAGCATGAAGTGAGAGAAGTCCTGCAGGACTGAGTCCTTAACCTGTGGGAACTGACATTATTCCCAGGTAGATATGGCCAAAGCTGAGTTAAATTGCAGGGGCATTCGGCTGGTGTCGCATAATTGCCTGCTGTGGGGAGACCCCCGCACATCTGGTGTCAGGCATGTTGTGGGTGTGGGAGTACAGGAGAAAGAGAAGGGTGACTTTCTCTTACCTGTATATGATCCAAGGTAAAATCCCTTTGTCTTTGTTCCTCAAATACTTAACCAAGTATTCCAGCGTGGCTTATTTCTTTCTTCACTGAGTTGAAAAGCAGCTGCTCTCATTTGCTAAATGTGTAAGTAAACGTGAGTCTACTTCCAGTCGGCTCTGTTAATCTCCCTGCTTGGCTTGTCGAGTTACCTCCCTGTTGTCAATACTGTGATTTCAGAGAGCAACACTGCTGGGCAGTTCCTTCATTTTTACCGTAGCCTAGGTAAATGATCAATAAACAGACATATGAACTCTGCCTAGATGTGAGTTTTGTATCTGGCTCCCATGTTGGGGAACTCATCGTCTGGGACACCCTGGGCTGGACCGTGCAGGCCTGCGAGCGCAACTTCTGGGACCCATCTCCACAGCTGGATGCTCAGCGGGAAATAAAACTCTGTCAAAAGCCAAATGACGTTTCTATTCATCATCTCACATGGGATGAAGAGGTAAAAAAAAGTTGAGAAAAATTTCTGTAATCTTAACATCTTTTACTAAACTCAGTTTCTAATTGAGAAAATTTAATCTCATGATATAGAAAGATGTCATTCCTTGCATCCAAGTTGTGCTTTAAAATGTTTTGATGTATTTCGAAGATTACATCATTTGCTTTAAAAAAAGCATTTTAATCTTTTACCACCTCCTTGCCTCTTATCTTTGAGGCAAGAAGGTGATTAAATGGCCACAGATTTTAGAACCCATTGAAGTTTTGAGCTGTATTAAATATTCTCATAGGATCTGAGGATAATGCTTAAAATTGTTTTAAGGAACACTTTGAGAAAGAATTCTTTTGAAGATTCCGGTGCATTTCTTGGAGAAATAAAGGGAATTAAAAACTTGAGGAATGCCTTTCTTTTAGTCTTCTAGCATCCTGGGGCAAGGTGATTGTGTGACAATTACAGATTTCAGTCCTTCAGGCCAGTTGCTCTTGAATCACTTTACATCTTTTTTTGCAGTAAGAGATTAGTACCAATGGATTTCCGAATCTTGGCTCTGATCTGAACATCTCTTCTTTTAGCTTTAGGAGCTTAGAAAATATGTTTAAAATGGGGTTATTTTTCTAAATCTAATCACAAGAAATGTTTGAGTTGTAAGCTTTGAGGAAAGGGGTTGGAGGAGGCTGTTACCTCACTTTATTTTGTGCCTGCCTATACTGTTTAAATCTTACAATTGTATGTTTTTTAATTTTTATTTTAAAAATGAATAATAGTATTCTAGATGGAGAGAGTGTGGTCCACTTTTTTTTTTTTTTTTTTTTGCTTTCTTTGAATTTCTCTTACTTTAAAAACCAAAGCAAAATAGAGTAAGAATAGATGAAGAACATTGTTCTACGTAAAGATTAAGTTTCTTTATATTCTAACTTTACTTTCGGGGAAAAAAGAGTAAATATATATATGATAAAAACAAGAGTCTCAGTCAAGATAAAAACTAGATTTCTAAGAGTTGTAGCCCTAAAAATTATATTTTTAATTTGATACCTTTTTCTCATTGTTGAAATTTACAACAATGTTGTAAATTAGTGCTTAAAGTTTTTTCATTTTGCATTCTCTTTAATCTTAAATTTTTGATTGATGTTTATTAAATGCTTAATAAAGCATTACTCAGTTTTCCCTCATTTTCTTTGTTTATAAGAGTTTTTCTTCTTTTCTACAAGGGGGTCAGTTATTGTTAATGACAAGTGATTGATAGAGTGATTCTGTTGAGAAAATACTGCCCCAAAGCTTATTAATTCTCTAGTTGTATTGATAATTTTGTGGGTTTTGATAAAGCATTTGAACTCTACACAGATTTCTTGGTCCATATAAACTAGTTTCTGGGGTTTCTTTGCATTGAATGTTTCCCAGGGCTCCCGATTTTAGCAAGCTGGCCAACTGTTTCTATTTTTGTGCATGGCACTGGGCCTTAGCTAGCGTTGCTGTGTGCAGAACACCAGTCCTGAGGGTCAAGGGAGTCATTTAGAGTATGGTAAGATTTAGAGTCTGGTAAGCCTTGGAGGCATGTTTGGTTGAGATACTATAGGTCTGAGTTGGCATTTTAGCCTTTGAGGTTGCATGAGAAGTGTTCTCTAGTAAGAACAGAAAGGGAAAAGGATTTTTGAAAGGTCTGTCTCACTGGCATACCTGCTGAGTAAGAATAAATGATTCTTAGGCAAGAGCCAGCAGAAGTCTAGTGATTTGCAAAATAGGTTCAGAAGCTATGTGGTATGGTATGAGGCAGGAATAAGGAACTGGAGTAACGTGACCTGAATTCCAATACCACCTCTCATGCCTTAATTTTTTGTGTGACTTTAATCTTTTATTTTGACTTGTTATGCTGCAAAATAGCTTTTCCTACATTAATGAGATGTTGTGAAGCTGAAGTAAGATAAATATTGGTGAAAGTACTTTCAAAAGATGAAAGCTGTTTTAGTAGAAAGGAAAAATGGAAATTTAGTAGAACTGGAAAAACTGTCTTTGTGAAACCACTATATATATATATCTCTGCCACTCTAGCATATGCTGTTTTGTATACTTCATAGTTCTTGGGATGCTGAAGCTGTGGAGCCCAAGTAATTTCGCTCACATTTTCAGGTAGAAGAAGCTAAGTAGTTCCCCAGCGATACAGTATTCTGTGAATGAAAGCCCGGGTTGTACCCCAGCAGCTCCACCTCCGCTGCACCAGTCTTCCAGCCACAGCCCCTGCTCTAGCTGTCATGTTTCAGTAAGGAAGCCAGGGATGCTGCAGGGTGTGATACGCAGAGTTCGCTCTGTATTAGCAGTCGTGTCCTTCGATCTTCTAAATGCTGAGCTTTTGTGCTTTGATAGTTTTGGACTTTAGAGGGCAGTGCAGTAATTTGGGCTGAAGGCTATGCATAGGGAAGGTAACAGCGACTTTGTGATCTCAAACCAAGGCTGGAAATCTGTTACTCCAGGTAGTGGTGTTAGTTTTATGTACATTTCCGAACTTTTATCTCCCCCAGAATGTATTTGTTGCAGTTGGAAGGGGTTTATACGTGTATAACCTTCAAATGAAGCGCGTGATTGCCTGCCAGAAAACTGCACATGACTCCAGTGTCCTGCACGTTGCCAGACTCCCAAACAGGTACGAGCTTCCATCTGCCTGGTAACAGGTAGAAGAAATGCATAGCTCCCAGGGCCACCAGTGCTCAAGGGGCAAAGTCACCTGGCTCTGTTCCTTGACCAACAGGTTCTTTGGAAAACGGAGAATACCCTATGGCTGTCTCTAACAGAAGAGTTTGTGGCAATATGTTGCAAAATTTACAAACAGCAGTGTTCACAAATTATACTGAATTTCATTGTAAGAAGAGAGCATTTAAAATTTGGTATTTATTTAAATAGTTAGAAGACTTTGGGGCACTATGTTCTAATTTTTTAATATTTTCCACAAAGCCACCTTTTTGGTGGTGTTGCTTATGGCCAGAATTAAATGGTGGTCTCCTTGTTGGTCGAGGCTACTAACTGAGGGCTTTCCTGTCAGGGCAGACGTGGCCATTGAGTTTCTAGGGATGAATTATATGAAGGAAATGATAGTATTTTCGGGGCTTTCCTGGTGGCTCAGCTGGTAAAGAATCTGCCTGCAGTGCAGGAGATCCCGGAAGTTCCCCTGGAGAAGGGACAGGCTACCCACTCCAGTGTTCTTGGGCTTCCCTGGTGGCTCAGATGACAAAGAATCTGCCTGCAATGTGCGAGGCCTGGGTTGGATCCCTGAGTTGGGAAGATCCCCTTGAGGAGGGCATGGCAACCCACTCCAGTATTCAGGCCTGGAGAATCCCATGGACAGAGGAACCTGGTGGGCTACAGTCTGTGGGGTTGCAGAGAGTTGGACATGACTGAGCAACTTAAGCACAGCACAGCAGTATTTATCCTGCAGGATACTTTCAGAGTGAGAGGTGAGACACAGGAATGGGGCTTCTCAGGATATTGTGAGTGTGTAATTCATAACTTGTTTTCCTGCATGCATTTTTAGAAATGGAAGTGATACATGTTTGTAACATTTGAGCTAGTCTCACACTATAATGGCATGCCTTTCCTGAGGAGTGTTTTACTTTGCATTGTAAAGCCATGTTAAAGTGTGATTTTTTTATCAGCTCCTGCCCAGAGCTGGATGAAAGCAGATAAAGGTTGCACTGATGGTTTCCCTGCACTTCGAGCACTTGCCCTCCATGGCGCGCTCTCTCTCTTCTGACAGGCAGGTTATCTCATGCTCAGAAGATGGCAGTGTACGCATTTGGGAGCTACGAGAAAAACAGCAGCTTTCAGTGGAGCCGGTGCCAACAGGTATGTATCTTCTCTCAAAAAGGTGGTCTTGTTTTTTCTCATATGAAAGGCAGTTATGTGTAACCACAGGAATAATACACAGTGTGCTCCAAATAAGCACGTTTACATGAAGCATTTGGGAATCGGGATGGGGCATTCACATGTTAATATTTACTGCAAGACCGCCTGTTTATTTCAAGTCAGCTAGGATTCTTTGAGGGGAAGCTAACTGATCTGACTGATCAAATGGGCTTCCCCTGGTGGCTCAGACTGTAAAGACTCTGCCTGCAATGCAGAAGACCCAGGTTTGATCCCTGGGTTGGAAAGATCTCCTGGAGGATACTGAAGTGGCTACTTCAGTATTCTTGCCTGACTGACCAAATGGCCTAATTAGCTATTTATTAATGTATTGTAATTATGTCTGGTATATAAATATAATGTGTACCATCAGGCATCAAAGTTCTTCAGCCTTGAAGCATTAACATTGAACTCAATTTATAAACAAACACTTTTGTGTTTATGTCATTAATCTTTTGAGCTGTTGATTTTCTGATGCTTGATTTGAAAAACAAAATCCTGGTTAATTAGCAACCTTTGCATAAGCAATCAAATGCCAGTCGCCTCAGAGTTTCTTCTAGTTATTTGAAGTCATAGGGTATTGTCACATGTTGTTTTTGTCTATCCTCAAGTTGTGACCTTCCCGCCCCACACGGCCATTCAGCCCTTTCATTTCTCTCCACTTTGACTTCCATTGCCTTTTTCTCATGTTAACACACCTTCAGCAGTGCTTGAGTAGGGGCAGTGAGAAGAGCTGAGCAACAAACGTGGGTAGCTAAGAGGAAATGAAGTAACATAGTGAAAAAACCCTAGCATAGTGCCTGGTATCATCTGCTCACTCAGCCCTTGACTAAAATAAGTGAGAAACACCTTTGCATTTAAGCTTTGTTTTCTGATCTTACATTATTATTGTTAAGGAAAGGGAAAGTCACTCAGCTGTGTCCAGCTCTTTGCAACTCCATGGACTATACGGTCCATGGAATTTTCCAGGCCAGAATATTGGAGTGGGTAGCTGTTCCCTTTTCCAGGGGATCTTTCCAACCCAGGAATCGACCCAGGTCTCCTGCATTGCAGGCAGATTCTTTACCAGTTGAGCCATAGGGGAAGCCTGTTAAGAAAAGAGCATACTAATTTTGAGAATGACTAAAATGATTGTGTTTCTCTAGGTTTTTTTTAACATGTGGGGATTTGGAAGAGTAAATAAACAAGCCAGCCATCCTGTTAAAAAGCAACAAGAAAATGCCACTTCCTGTTCACTAGAGCTTATTGGAGATTTAATTGGACACTCATCATCTGTGGAGGTATTGTTTTTAATAAGCATAGAAGTGTCCAGGGGAGTCTTGCTTTTTGCATCTCATTTGGTCTCATAAAGACCTAAACCTTCTCTTATCAGTAAGTTTTTGCTGATTCTAAACATGGAGTGGGATGGGTTTTAGTATGTGTGGTAAAGATCTCCCTATACAGAGAAATGATTTGAAGGAGGAATGTCTTGCTTCTAAAAACTGGCTTAATTAACTTTATGTATGAGATGTAGGTAGACAGCTGACAATAAGGACAGTGTTGAATATATAAGAGTAGTAAATACTGTTAAATGGTAGTTAATACAGAGGATACATGGAGAAGTGTGCTTATATATGTAGAGGTAAAACCTTACAGAATCTAATTCCAGGGGACATTATCAAATTCATGAATAGAAGTCTGTTTTACTTCGTTTTGAAGGATAATAATTAGTTAGCTTTAGTAAAACCCAGTGTCTTGATTATCATCGTGGAGTTCAGAATTATAGAGTGCATCCAGTTCTAACTTTTATAAATTCAAATGCATTAATATTTACTATCAACACCACTGCCTGTAATGAAGAAGGAAAAAGACCAGTCGAGGTAAAGAGATAATTGCAACTGGTAACAGTATCACCACAGCCCTGAGTAATGAATTTCTTACATTATGCTTCTGTTTCATAGCCAGGGAGGAACAAATTAATTTTTCATTTGAAAGTGCATTTATTCTTAAGAGCAGCAACACAACACCACCTTATTATTGAGCATTATCCTGTATTTCAGGCACTATACTGGACATTAGAGTTTACAAAGGGATATAAAATAAAGTCCTGGCTGTTGTGGAGCTTATATTTCAGTAGACAGGAACAATATAGGTAGACTTAGTAAGATGTTAATCTAGGTTGCTTATGATGGACCCAGATTAGTAGTGGAATACTCAGGAGTTAGAAGAAAATGGTTAGTGGAAGATAATGGATGGGCCTTGAGCTGAACCTTGATGCTTCGGAGGTTAAGACAGTCTTGTGGCCATAAGCTCCCTGAGGTTGGGTGCTCATGTCTTACTCAGTTTCACCTTCCTGTTAACAGGCAGCCCAGTTGTTTTCATTCTGTTTTTTTAACTTCGGGAGTTGTGCAGATGGAATGTAGTAGATAGGAGGGCAAAGACAGAATCTACTTAGTGGCAAGGAGCAGGTTGCCTAGCCCGGAGGTCTGTGTTCCAGTCAGTGGACACAGTAGGAGATAAAGTAGTTTGGGGTCAGATGATTGAATGTATGGCTAAGCAGGTTGGCCTTTAAACTTTTTTAGAGTGGGTTTTAAAAATCTATTGAAGGTTTTTAAATGGTGCGGCATATTTGTCATTATATAGAAGTGTCAGATTCTTAGAAATTTGCCCGAGTAGAAGTGTTGACATTTAATTATTTTTTAAAGTATCTCTGGCTTCATTGAGAAAATCTTGGCTCTTTCTTAAATTTTCTCTTTTTTAAAAAATCTTTGTCCTGACTCTCTCAGCCTAGCCCTATACACCTGTGTGTACTGGATTCTCACTTGTGCATCTCATCTCCTGAGGAATTCTGCTCTGATGGTTCCTCCCCTTTCACTACTGCAGCATCAGCTCGGACTGTTTGCTGTTACGTTCAGAAATGGATGAGTTATTTCTCAGAAAGCTCACATCCTGTTTCTCTCTTTTATTTCACTCTTTCCCTGGAGGAGCTCGTCTTTTTCATAGTTTCGTTTATCTCCTCTCTCATACCAGCTCTCTCCATAGGATGCATGCTGCCTTCTCATCAACACTTCATTTTCTTGTTCTTAACTTCCAGCCTGTCCCTTCACTGGGCATGAGCTTACTTTTATTTGGAGAGTTTAATGCTTTGTTAGCTTTTTCGGACAATTTCATTTAGTATTGACCTATGCCTCCTTTTTCTGCGGCAAATCACAACCTGAAGTATATTACTTAGTACCTAATTACATCGTCTTTAACTGATACCCTTACTGTTTCAACTAAGATTCAGTTTTCACAGCTGAATTAGAAGCTTCTTGAAGATAGGGATTATAAGCATATAGATAACACTCAGTAAATGCTTAAGGATTGATTATTCTCTGTTTATATAGAGAGCTAAAGCTACTGTTCATCCTGGAGAACTTGGAATTCAGATATTTTATTGTGGCCATTTTTACATTAACAAGAAGGCCAGCAGAAATGATTAAATGAAGCAGGTTTGTCAGGACTTCTGCTGAAAAAAAAATCTTAAAACCTATTCTTCAAGAATTAAGATAATGGTAAAATTTAGATGACACTTTGGGAATTTAAAAAAAAAAACAGCTTTTACAGCTCTGTAGTTGAGTAGTGTTTACAACGTTCTGATTATTAAAATATTAGATATGGGTCTGGCATTTGTTATTTGTATGTGACTATCACCCACACTTAAATTTCTCATGAAAGATACAGAGTTTCATAGTCATATCCAATGACCTCTCCAAGGTACGCATTTCAGCAAGGACCTATGTTAGTCTACTTGGTATTAGCCGCTTCTCTTCTCCTTGAATTTCCTATAATCAGTAATTAATTTTTTTCTACAGATGTTTCTGTACTTTGAAGACCATGGACTAGTGACTTGTTCTGCTGATCACCTCATTATTCTCTGGAAAAATGGAGAACGAGAATCTGGATTGCGCAGTTTAAAGTTATTTCAAAAATTAGAGGAGAATGGTGACTTGTATCTGTCTGTCTAGGTTAGGGAATTAAAATACCTGTACATGAACCTCGAACATCAAATATAGGATAATGCTCTGAAAACCATTACCATATTGATTATTTATTTAATTCTGTTTAATTTTTAGGGGGGTCTGCAAACCAGCAACAGGTTTGCTTCTGAGGTATTAGTACATCCACCAAAGAATATGGCACAAGTTTTTCATTTGACTTTCCTCATAAGTTACCTGAAACCATTGTAGGAATGGGTCTGATTTCGGCAGTCAGTTTTCAGAAAGTGAAGTGCACAGACTTCAGCAAAACTGTCTGATGAAGCAGAATTAAATTATATCACAGTATCCTCACAGAGATAAAATTTTTTGCTTTAAATTTTACACCAGAAATTGTATAATCTTATGCTTAATGAAAAGAATAGTACTCAGAACCTCTCTCTGTCTTTAGTGTTACTATATTGCCGCTAACTAAATCCATCACCAGGAATTAGATTTTTAAATCTAGTTTCTTTAATTTAGCCTTTCTGGATTTTGAAAGACCTGACTTTGTTATCCAAAACTAGTATATTTTAACTGTGGCCATCTGTCATTCTTATACTTATTTAAGGAAACTGCTTTAATGGAAATAAATATACATGATAATTATGGAAGATATTTTATAGAAAAATGAAAACTCCACTGAAGAATAAATAGGATGTAGCGTATCTTGGATTTAAACCTTGCGCTGTCTAGAAAACTGCTTCCCTGGAGGAAATGAAGATCCCATAATAACTGTCTGAGTGGTGAATGCTGGGCTTTAAGTGTCTTAATTTGAATCTAGACCCTGGAAGGAGGTAGAAATAGAAGTAATAGTATTTAACTGAAATTTAGTTGAAGTGAGCCAATTCATCTTACCATTGGCTCAAATACGAAATGCTTGAGACAGGCTTTACTTAACGTAGTTTCTTGCAGTTACCTGAGATTAAATCAGCTTCATCACCCCATCAGCCTTAGCGTACTCTTTCTCCCTTTTGGTACTAAAGGATAAAAATTAAAAAGTGTCCCATACATTAAAAAATGGGTGGTTTTAACTGTGGAGTTAAACTGCTGATGAAAGAATCCTATTGAAGTAACTACAAGGGGGCTGACGTGTTAGGACTGATACTTCTCAAAGAACACTTTCTGGGTTTATTCATCACACACACCCCTAATAGAATCCATAGACCCTAATGGAATCTTTGTAAAAAATTTTTTAACTAGTTTTACCTTTGACAGTTGCTTCTGTTATTAACTACCTGCAAAGTCTGGATGAGCTATGGTCATCTATGCCAGATGAGTGCCATAATACTTTTAAATGAGGACGCTGAAGGCCCAGTCAGGTAAGCCGTTCTAGTTAGCTCAATTCCCATTATCAGTGAACAGCTTTAAAAAAAAAATATGAATGAGAGAGAAGAGCGTATATGATCACCCCTCGAGCAAAACCAAGTAATGTTCACAATCATTGTTTTAATTCACAATGAAAACAGATTTATGGAGAAATATAAAATTTACATAACCTCCATTTTATAATAGAAAAATTAGCACTGCCTTTTAGCCAAGATCGTTATTGTGGCATAATTGAGTGTTACACAGAGGTACCTCTAATCTCACCCTGAAGTTGGCACATGGGTAGGATTCCTAACCAAGCCAACATGCATTTTGGTCTGAGTGCATCAGATTATTGATCAGTCATTTTTAGGCTTTTAATTTTTCTCCATAGATGGACTTTACCCTATTACTAATTAGCTTTTTCTTTGGAGGGTCTATATTATTAGGTCATGAGTTTATAAACTCTTTTTGAATTGTATAAGATATTCAGTGAATTATAAAGGAATTCATAGATTCTTAACTGCTTTTCCTGATTTGTTCTGGATTAAGATCTATTCACAAGGGATGTTAGAAATCCTAGGTAAGTTTGGGGAGCAGATAGCATAAGTAAGTACCACTGTGAGTCCCTCTGTTATTAAAATTTAGAGAAACTTGATGGTTTTGATTTCATGAATGCCCTAAGGTCAGAGATAGGCGAAAACAACAAGATAGGAGAATCTAGCAGGGACTCATACTTGATGGCTGTTCACTAGTGGTATGGAGACTACTGCTAAAAGTTGAACTTTCAGATTAGAAGAATACTATAACTGACATCAATATATAGTATATGCATTTTTCCCACTTCCCTAGCTTAGCTTTCAGTGCTATTATATTTGCAACACCAGATATAATATCTGTACACTGGGCCTTGTCATTTTTACTTAAAAATACCCTTATCACTTCATTTTCTGGCTTATTCACATAAGAACCTAAACTTCAGGGACACTGTATTTATCTTTTTCAAGTTGAGTGGCTTCAGATTGAATAGATGAGGCATCCTAACTCTGAAGGCAAGCATAATTTTAAAATCTTAAATTGGAAGTAAAAAAAAAACCAAATTAAATTATAGTGTTATTTTGGTTTGGGCAACAGTGTTTTATAACTTCTGGTTCAGTAGTAGTAGCAGTAATATGACCTCTCTCTAAATGAGATTTTATTTTCCTAAATTAATAAGGCTCCCCTCAACAGAGAATATTTTAGTAAATAGCTTATTTACTGTTTAGTAAATAAGAGACAATAATTTATATCTATCTGATACACATACCATCTAAAAGACTATTTCTTATAAACTATTTTTAGGAATGCACTATGTAATTACCAACTCAGTGAAAGATTACACCATAGTAAATTACACTGGTAAATTACACCATAGTAAATTACACTGGTAAAGAGCAGAGGTATGCTAAAGCTTTAGCTTTAACAGTGTTAATATGAAATTAATTTGAAACTGAGTCAGCTATAATGTTCGTATAGAAAAATGTCAGACATCCAATGAATGTCACTTACCAAATGTAACCAAAAGCGAGATGGTCAGGAAAAGATTGTTGTCTCAAGCAAGCTTCTGAAGCTTAGGTAAATTGTTTAGCTCCTTAAAATGGGATTCTGACCTCCTGAATTTAATGTGTTCTGAAAACAAAGTGTGTGGCTCATGAAATAAAGAACACTTAACCAAAAATTTGAAATTATGAAAAATTTAGGCCAAAGAGTTAAAATAAAAACAGCTGTTAGGAATGAAAAATGGCTGTAGGAATTTAGTTACAAGTACTTCACAAAAACATTTTCA